>NC_058522.1:205428622-205436122 GCF_904849725.1 Hordeum vulgare subsp. vulgare | reverse complement strand
AAGTTGCATTAGGTGGAACTAGGGTTTCCATAGAAATATTATAAGCATTGGTATATATGTATATGTATATTATATATATATATATATATATTAGTAGTATATTTTTTCTGTTTTGTTTTTCTCCTAAGTATTCTAGTGCATATACGTATATTAGTACCTACTCTTTTTCTAGTATTTTTGTTAGCTAGGAAAATATATTTTTTTTCTGTTTTGTTTTTTTTTCTTTATTTTTGTTGCTGCTGTTTGTTTGTTTTTCAAAAAAAAAAAGAAACCTGCCAGGCCGAGCCAAAGTGGCTCAGCCCAGCCGCCACCCCAGCATGCATCGCATGCAAGCCATGCATACAGCCCCAACCTCCCCACGTAATCTCCTCTCTCTCCCTTATTTCTCTCCTCTCTCTCCCGTTTTATTTCTCTATTTTCTCTCCTCTCTCTCTCTCCCAGCGCTTCCCTCTCCTTCCTTAATTCTCTCTTCCTCTCTCTTCCCCACGTCTCTCCCTCTCTTTCCTTTTTTCTTCAAGACCGCAGCTTCCTCCCAGCTTCCTCTCTTCTCCCTTGATTTCCTTCCACCCCGTGCACTCTCCTCCTTCCTTATTTCTCCTCCCTCTCTTTCCTTCCCTACAGGAACCGTGATTTCTTTCTTTTATCCTCCCTCCCCTTCCATAGCTGCCACCTCCCCTAGGCCTATATAAACCCCTCCCCACCGCCACCCCTCCCCAACCCTAGCCGCCGCCACTTCACCCCGCCACCGCTACCTCACCCCGCCGCCGCCCTAGCCGCCGCCGCGAGCAGCGGCAGCAGCCCGAAAAGCTGCTGCACCTCGGCCTCGCCAGGAGGAGGAGCCCTCCCCGAGCGCTCTCTCCACCGCCGCCTCTTCCCCGCGGAGGAGGAACCACTCCCCCGCCGCCCGACGTCTCCACCGCCGGAGCTACTCCCTCCTCCCCGCCGGCCAACTCTCCTTCCACGGTGCAACACCCTCCAGCAACAGGTAGCTAACTCCCTCTCTCTCTCTATTGGCATGCAACCCCTCCTAGCCATTAGATCCCATGCAATCCCATGCAATGGCTAGGATTAGAACACTAGTACCCCTTCGGTTTATTCCAGAAAACCATTAGGTTCTTTTAGCCACTTATGCATTAACCGGCGACCTTGTTAGCCTTAGGCCATTTTCGCGAAGTCACGAAACAAACGCCACCGCAGCTTGCCACGTGTTAGTACTAGTAGCAGCAGTTTTTTTCGGTTTTGACTGCAAAAACAGAAAGTTTCAATTTTGTTTTGGCCACAACTTTTTATCCCTACGTCCAATGACATTGATTCTTTTTCCAGTAGCTCACAAATTTCCTGTAGTTTTTAAAAATATATAATTTGTCTATGTTTGAATTGGTTTTATATAAGTTAGAGCAGATTTAGTTTAAACACTGTTTTGCTTATTCCAGGAGTTTGAAAAATGATATTGATTTGATTATTTTTGCTACTGTTTTCTAGTGATAAAATCTTACTGTGGTAGAATTTGCAGAATTTTTAAAGTATTTTTACTGGTGTTTTAAACAGAAACAATTTTCTGCCTTACTCGCGCGCGATAAATTCTTTTGCGTAGTGTTTTGCAAATCATTGCATGTGATGTTATTTTTACTTGTGGCATGATTGAATTGCTTATGGTGTGCTTTGTGTTTGTATCGGTAGATCATCCGGAGTGCGAAGCGTGTTACTTAGAGACGCTCGAGCAGGACAACTATCATCAAGGCAAGTCATCGTTGATCATGTTATTTTACCTATGTTTTCGATGCATAGTAGATCACCTTCTTTTCCCTATTTGCATGCTGCCTAGGTACTTGGAAACTTTAGTCATAGGTGTAGTATCATGTGGTAGGAACACCAACACCCCGATACTTGGCCCCGGGACGACAATGTTATATATGCTATGCTCTAGTAGACGGGTTATCGGTTGAGTGTATTCCACGAGTGATGCGAGGTAGATATAATAACCAAGACCGGACTAAGACAAGATTTTCAAGACCTCGGACGCAATACAACACTGGGTGAAGGACGGTTGATCGGCTCCCAGGAAAACCCAGTGGATGCCCGGGATGCTGGAGAGGCCATGTCATCCTGCGGAAAGCTTCACCCAGGCTCAAAGGGACGGACGGAGACTTCAAGACTCAAGGCTTACCTGCACAGCCACAAGTCATTATGGGCTCTGGCGTGGTTGGACAACGCGGCGACTCTGGACAGGCGGTGCTAGCAGATGTAGACGAACGGTAGGAATGGATCGGCACCGACAGGGATTCAGAGGGACCCGTTGAAAGACCATGTTTTGATCATCCGGTCTTCAAACACCCTGAAGTGCGAGGACAAACCCGGAGGCGATCAAATCTTGTGGGGAACGTGTGCAAAACTCTGCAGAGTACCCAACCTAATCGATTAGCCGTGTCCACGGTCATGGACAACTTGAGCCGAAGGCATTGAATTTCCCCTGAACTCTCGACACAACTTAATAATGACGTGGGTGTTAACAACTATTCGGGTACGAGAACTGGTTGGCGGAACCATCTCGTTAACAACAAACTATGTAGTAATATTTTGCTTTCATCCCCTTTTGTTGTAGGATAAAGCTGGCTTTATGCAAAACTTAGCTCCACCGGCCAAATATGCATGTAGAGATAGATGATTATTATTTTACCCCCTCTCTTGATGATTTGCCAGCATATTCAATATGCTGACCTACACGGCTGCAACGTATCATGTTGCAGAGTACTTTTCCGACCAGGAGTGAGGCTACGGTTCTACGCTCAGCGACATGCCCTTGGAGTCGGATGGACTCGTCTACCTGATGCTTCCGCTTAGTCTTCGTTAGATAATCTCATGAGTTGGCCTTCAGCCACTTTATTATACTCCTTTATTGTAATAAAGTACTCTTTATGAGATTTCGATTAATAAAGCTGTGTGATTGCACTCTTGAATATATACATTATGTACTGTGTGTGTACCAGCATGATCTTGGGATGGTACAGAAACACCAGAGGCTTGACTCGTTGAGTCGGGTCGCTACAGAAATGGTATTCAGAGCACACGCTGACCTTAGGACGTAACCTCTAGGAATGGAAAAGCCTTAGGAAGAAAACTATTTTCTCTTATATCTTCTATTTCCTCTTCTGATCATTTCTGACTTCTCTCCGATTTTCCAATGATTAGATGGCCACCTTCATCCCTGTTAAGTTCACGGAGTTTTGCCAGCCCGACACCACTATGCCGTTCGGAAAAGAGCTGGTGCAGATCACCAAGGATTTGAGGATTGCTCTGCCGACTATCACAGGGAAGCCAACTTCGTCTTACCCGGAGGATTCACGCTACAGGATCGAGGTGCATATTCCCGGAAGGACATTCGAACCGCGCACTGAGCCGATGGATTTCAAGTTCATCGCACCCAACTGGATTCTCGGAAGGGACATGGCGATCCATTGTGCACTCGGACGTATCAAGGATGAATACAAAGGCTGCCCTATTTCTCCAGACCTATTCGCTGTATCCCGGAGAAATGAAGACGGAGACATCATCTCAAGCAAGACCAATGACGCTCTCTTATCTTATGCCCAGACCTTGGAGAAGCACAACGGAACTCTGGAGTATCACGCGATCAAGGACGCCAGGAAGATCAAGCAACTGTCACTCCGCGAGCTTGAACTTGAAGATGACAGCCGGGATAGGATGCCAAGCTTTGAGTCTCAACATCGGGAACCATAATTTTCCCACCGACCTCATCGTATTAGAGTCCCTAGGATTGGATGTAATTCTAGGCATGGATTGGTTGGCCAAGTATGAAGGTAATATCGATTGTGCCCTTAAGTCTATTTTGCTCACCACCCCCGAGCAAAAGCGGATTAAGTACGTGTCACAGCGCCCGACACGGAGTAAGCGAGTAAACTCTCTCACGGGAGTAGTCCAGGAGGAAGTACCGATTGTACAGGAGTACCCAGATGTATTTCCGGAGGAATTGCCGGGCATGCCACCCGATAGAGAGATTGAGTTCTTGATTGAGCTATTACCCGGAATAGCACCGATATCCAAGAGACCTTATCGGATGCCCGCAAATGACTTGATAGAAATCAAGAAGCAAATTAAGGAGTTATTGGACAAAGGGTATATTCGCCCAAGTTCTTCACCTTGGGGAGCCCCAGTGCTCTTGGTTGAAAAGAAGGACAAGTCCTTGAGAATGGTTGTCGATTATCGTGCATTGAACGATGTGACCATCAAGAACAAGTACCCCTTGCCGATGATCAATGATCTGTTTGATCAGTTAGTTGGAGCTCGCGTATTCTCAAAGATCGATCTTCGATCCGGGTATCATCAGTTGAAGATTCGTGAACAGGATATACCCAAGACAGCCTTCACCACTCGGTACGGCTTGTATGAGTACACGGTCATGTCATTTGGACTGACTAATGCTCCGACATATTTTATGAATCTGATGAACAAGGTATTTATGGAATACTTGGACAAGTTTGTCGTGGTGTTCATCGATGACATATTGATATTCTCCAAGAACGAAGAGGAACACAAGGAACATCTGCGTCTAGTTCTGGAGAAGCTTCGAGAGCATAAGCTATATGCAAAGTTCAGCAAATGTGAGTTTTGGTTGAAGGAAGTCGGATTTCTGGACACTTCATCTCAGGAGAAGGAATAGCAGTGGACCCTGCCAAGGTCGCAGCAGTCACCGAATGGGTAGCACCCACTTCAGTCAAGGAGATCCCCAGTTTCCTTGGACTTGCTGGATATTACCGGAGGTTCATTGAGAATTTCTCAAAGATTGCCAAGCCCATGACAGAGTTATTGAAGAAGGAATCCAAGTATATTTGGACTGAGGAATGTGAAACCAGTTTTCAAGAGCTGAAGAAACGTCTTGTTACAGCCCCAGTGCTGATATTGCCGAACATTCAGAAGGACTTCCAGGTTTACTGTGACGCTTCTCGTCAAGGACTTGGATGAGTGCTCATGCAAGAAGGCAAAGTTGTAGCCTATGCATCCAGACAGCTCAGACCTCATGAGTTGAACTATGCCACACATGACTTGGAACTAGCAGCCGTAGTGCACGCTCTCAAGACCTGGAGACATTTCCTGATCGGAAATAGTTGTGATGTTTACACTGATCACAAGAGCCTGAAGTATATCTTCACGCAGAAGGAGTTGAACCTCAGACAGAGGCGATGGCTAGAGTTGATCAAGGACTATGACATGAGATTGCATTATCATCCAGGCAAGGCAAATGTTGTAGCCGATGCGTTGAGCCGCAAGAGTTACGTGAACACGCTCACAACAGGAGGATTACCCCAGGAGTTAGTCGATGATCTCCGAGAGCTCAAATTGGAGATAATTCCAAGAGGATTTGTTGCCACTCTGGAAATTCAGTCTACTTTGACGGAAAAGATCCGTGAAGCATAGAAAGCTGACAAGGAGATAGCTGAGATTAAGCAGAAAATGGAAGACGGGAAAGCTAAAGTTTTCGTGAGGACGAACACGGAACTTTATGGTTTGAGGATCGCATCTATGTGCCCAATGATCCCGAACTCACGAAGTTGATACTTCAGGAAGCTCATGATTCCCCGTACTCGATACACCCCGGTAACACCAAGATGTATCTGGATCTGAAAGAAAGTTTCTGGTGGACAGGATTGAAGAAAGACATTGCCGAGTTCGTAGCTATATGCGATGTTTGTCAGCGAGTAAAAGCCGAGCATCAGAAACCAGCAGGTTTGCTCCAACCTCTACCGATACCCGAATGGAAATGGGAAAAGCTTGGTATGGACTTCATCACAGGATTACCCAGGACCCATTCTGGCTATGATTCTATTTGGGTTGTGGTCGATCGTTTGACCAAGGTAGCTCACTTCATTCCGGTGAAGACTACCTACACGAGTGCCAAGCTGGCCAAGATTTATATGACGAGGATCATATGTCTGCACGGAGTACCGAAGAGCATTGTGTCCGATAGAGGGACTCAGTTCACATCAAAATTTTGGCACCAACTGCACGAAACCTTGGGAACAAGATTGGAGTTCAGCACAGCATTTCACCCGCAGACAGATGGACAGACCGAGAGAGTTAATCAGATTCGGGAGGACATGTTGAGAGCTTGCGCACTAGACTATGGGTCTAGTTGGGATGACAATTTACCATATGCCGAGTTCTCGTACAACAACAGCTACCAGACCAGTCTGAAGATGGCCCCTTTCGAAGCTCTATACGGAAGGAGGTGCAGAACACCGTTGATGTGGGATGGAGTTGGAGACCGACAACTTTTTGGTCCCGACCTCATCCGAGATTCTGAAGAGAAGGTCAAGCTTATCCGTGACCGACTCAAGATAGCTCAGTCCAGGCAGATGAGTTATGCCAAAAGCAAACGCAAGGAAGTAACGTACGAAGTGGGAGATCGAGCATATCTTCGGGTGTCTCCACTTCGAGGAATCAAGAGATTCGGTGTGAAAGGAAAACTAGCACCACGTTTCATTGGCCCCTACAAAATTCTTGAGAGTAGAGGCGAAGTTGCATACAAGCTGGAACTGCCGGAAGGATTGTCCGGAGTTCATGATGTCTTCCATGTTTCCCAGTTGAAGAAATGCCACGCTGAGATGGCCGATGTTCCGTTGAGAGATACAGTGCCCCTAGAGGCCATACAGCTTGACAGCGAACTGACGTATGAGGAGAAACCCGTCAGGATTCTCGAGACTGCCAACAGAGTTACCCGCAGCAAGATCATCAAGTTCTGCAAGGTGTTGTGGAGCCACCACACCGAGGAAGAAGCCACCTCGGAACGAGAAGAGGATCTTCGTCGAGACCACCCGCACCTATTTTCTAGCCAACCCGAATCTCGAGGACGAGATTCATCTTAAGGTGGGTAGGTTTGTAACATCCCAATTTTCTTTAATTCGGATGTTAATAGATCATTCATATGCATCTCATATTTTATGCATCATTGTGTTCTTCTGAAAATTTTATCGTTATGTGACTGCGGGCAATTTATTGGAGTGGAGATAATATGACTTCTCCCCCCGTCGAATTTAAGTGCATAACGTTTCGAATTTTAATTTTAAAGTCACCATTTGGTTTTGCAAATTTTCTAAACTCCGATGTATTTTTTTTTGTTGAGTTTTTCGATCGCGTTGTGTGACCTATTGCATAAAACTATTTTTAAAAGTTGCATTAGGTGGAACTAGGGTTTCCATAGAAATATTATAAGTATTGGTATATATGTATATGTATATTATATATATATATATATATTAGTAGTATATTTTTTCTGTTTTGTTTTTCTCCTAAGTATTCTAGTGCATATACGTATATTAGTACCTACTCTTTTTCTAGTATTTTTGTTAGCTAGGAAAATATATTTTTTTCTGTTTTGTTTTTTTTTTCTTTCTTTTTGTTGCTGCTGTTTGTTTGTTTTTCAAAAAAAAAAAAGAAACCTGCCAGGCCGAGCCAAAGTGGCTCAGCCCAGCCGCCACCCCAGCA
>NC_058522.1:205413622-205416122 GCF_904849725.1 Hordeum vulgare subsp. vulgare | reverse complement strand
GGGTGAAGCTTTCCGCAGGATGACATGGCCTCTCAAGCATCCCGGGCATCCACTGGGTTTTCCAGGGAGCCGATCAACCGTCCTTCACCCAGTGTTGCATTGCGTCCGAGGTCATGAAAATCTTTTCTTAGGCCGGTCTTGGTTATTATATCAACCTCACATCACTCGTGGAATACACTCAACCGATAACCCGTCTACTAGAGCATAGCATATATAACATTGTCGTCCCGGGGCCAAGTATCGGGGTGTTGGTGTTCCTACCACATGACACTACACCTATGACTAAAGTTTCCAAGTACCTAGGCAGCATGCAAATAGGGCAAAGAAGGTTCTACTATGCATCAAAAATATAGGTAAAATAACATGATCAAAGATGACTTGCCTGTGATGTTGACGAAGAGGAATTTCGCGAAAAAATAACTTCATAGACTACTCATCACTCTCCGATGAAATCTATATAGCAAACATAGCATTCACATAAGCAATCGTACTAGCAATCATTCTAGCAATCAAAACAAAAGCGAGAGCGAATAGGAAACCGAAAGAAACTTCAAACAAGACTAGAGAGTCCTCTACTACGTCAAACACTAAATAGTTTTGTCTAACAGAAAATATTAACAAAGAACTAATATATGAGTTTAACTAAGATAAAATAAAGTCTTTTTCACAAAACTTTTGAAAGCATTCCCAAACGGAATTTGAAACAACGGTGAAAACAATTGCACGCTACTATGGAGCTAGAACTGATTTAATGAAAACAAATAAACATAAAATTAAAGCTTGTTGCAAAACTACTGTTTACTAACATAAACAAAACAATAATAATTTTTCTGAAATAATAAAGAAAATATTTTAAAACAAAGCTAGAAAATGAATTAGCCGAAAACCGAAAAGCGGTGAAACAGAAATTGTTTCACAAGAAATAATGAGTTAAAATACTCAAACAAATCTGCAATTTTTACCACTTATAAATAGGATCACTAGTGATTAGTACCAAAAGGAATCAAATTAAAATCTATTTTTAAACTCCTGGAATAGGCAGAACAAGGTCTAAACTAAATCTGCTCTAAATTATATGTTTTTAAAAACTACAGGAAATTTGTGAGCTACTGCAAAAAGCATCAAAGTCATTGGACTTCGGGATCAAAAGTTGTAGCCAAAACAAGATTGAAAGTTGCTGTTTTTGCAGTCAAAACAGAAAAAACTGCTGCTACTAGTACTAACACGTGGTAAGCTGCGGAGGGGTGTTTGTTTCTTGGTTTGGAGCAAACGTCCTATGCTAGCAAAACCACTGGCTAAATCTTAAGTGAACAAAAGAACCGTTGGTTTTCTGGAGTAAACCGAAAGGGTATAGATGATCTAATCCTGGCCGTTGCATGAAGATCTAAGGGCTAAAAGAGATAACATGCAATTAACAGAGAGTTGGAGGGAGAGACTACCTTGGTTGACCGTGGCTGGCAGTGCTTGCACCAGCGAGGGAGAAGATGGTGTCGCCGACGAGGGGGAGAGGGGAGCTCCGGGGCGTGGAGAGGAAGGGGCAGCGGCGACGGGGTCCTTCTCCTCCGCGGGGTGGCGCTCGGGGAACTCGGGACAGCTCGGGCGAGGCTCCTGGAGGGTGGTGCAGACGTGGTGCAGCTCGCTGCTGCTGCTGCTCCGGCGAGCGGGCGGCGAGGGGACGAGGTGTGGTGGCGGCGAGGGTACTCCTCCTCGGCGGGGAAGGCGACGGCAGGGTGAGAGGGCTCGGGTGGCGAGGTGGGGTGAGAGGGCTCGAGTGCTGGCAGTTGGGGGCGATGCCGAGGGAGAGGTGATGGGGTGCTGGCGGCGGTGGTGCAGGGGCTGCGGTGGAGGGGTGGCGGGGGTGGCAAGGGGCGGCAGTGGAGGGGCACTATATATATAGGCCATGTGGAGGGGTACTAAGGAAAGGAGAGGGAGGCAGGATACGGGAATCGCTGGGTGTTCCTGGGAGGGCTGCGGGCTTGGTTTCGGTACTGGTGCAGGTAGGAAAGTGAGGGAGGAAGAGAAAGGAAGGTGACGGGGAGAGGGGAAGGCTAGGGCGGTGGCGGCCAAGGGGCAGTGGAAGGAGGGAGGGAGACTTGAGGAAGGGAGAGGGAGGGCGCTGGGGAAGGAAGATCGCAGGGAGAAAGGAGGCTCGGTCTCTGCTGGAGAAAAAAAAGAAAGGGAGGGAGGAAGAGAAGAAGGGAGGTGTCGTGGAGAGGGACTTGGGGAGGGAGCCTACTGGCAGAGAGAGGAGGGAGGAAAAACGGCAGGGGGCGCTGCAGGTTTCAAGGGATTTGATCCCAGGAAAAAGGGGCTCGGGCGAGGGGCGGTTAAAGAAAAGATTTTTTTCCTTTTTTTTAACCTAGCCAAAACAGAAAAATATAAAGGCTAAAAGGAAAAATAAATCAATATATCCATATATGGTATTATATACCCAAAAAAATCAGAAAATAAATCTCTAACCAAATAACATTTTTCTAAAGCCAAAATAAAAACTTTAGAA
>NC_058522.1:205383622-205393622 GCF_904849725.1 Hordeum vulgare subsp. vulgare | reverse complement strand
TACTACAATTCTTTTAGACATAGCATATTTCTTCCGTAAAACAGCTTGGCCCTGATTTTTCAAATAGCCATAACTTTTTACTCGTTTATCCGAATTAGATGAAACCAACGCCTAGAGTTTCGTCTTGATCCCACCTATCCGGTGAACCTATCATATCAACTTTTTGAAATTTTCAAATTTCGAAATTTGTTCACACTGATATTCAAACTTCTTTTGATCATATTATTTTATCCGTAGCTCCGTTTTAGATGAATCCAATTGCGTCGGATTCATATCAAAGTAATCTTTCCGTTTGTATCATTAGTTTTAACTTTTCAACTTATAATTTTGATCAAATCAGATTTATCTATTAGTGCCCAAAAGTGTTCACATCGTTCTAAGCCGATTCAATGTTATATTGAAGTATTTGTATCGTTTGATCCGCTATTTCAAATCTAGTAATTCGTTTTTCTACACGCTCATATTGATCTCCTATATCCAGTAGCATCATTAGTTTCGACCTTTGAACCTTACAAATTTGAGCGATTCAAATTTGTATTCGAACATTCATTTGATCTTATCTTGCAAATCATACCACCTTTTCAATTGATTCCTTTTACCCCTAAAACACTCATGTCATATATTTTTGTACGTAACCATCGTACTTCAGTTCAACCTCTCTTGACATTTTTAATACAAATTCAATTCATACTTGAATTCGCTATAACTTGCATTGTAGTGCTCCATTTCAAGAAATTCTTTCCACAAATAAATTCTGATGTCTTATACTATTTGTCAAAGAACATTCATGTTGTTCTCCCAATATTTTTGATCATCTCCCATAGTGTATGCAAGTCGAGCTTATATAGGGATAGTTGATCATCCTTTGACTCTTTTGAGTTGACCCCTTTCACCGTTCCTTTTACAACACCATAAGGCCCTATTTTTTTTATTAAACCTTAGTACGTTGTTATTTTGCACCAAGACATGCTTTGTTCTTATGTTCTCTTGGTTCTTCCTTTTTGGCATGAATGTTTATTGAATGCTATTTGTTTGCGATAGATTGCTCGGAGTAGAATTGTCAGGATTATGAGAGCGACTATCTTCATCAAGTAATACTAGGCAAGTCATTTGATCATGTATAACCTATGTTTTATTGCATCGTAGTTCTACCATCCTATGCCCAATTTGCATGCTGAGTAGGTACTTGGAAATTATGGTTACATATTGTAGTATCACCTGGTAGGCACCCAACAACCCCGTTACTTGGCCCGGGACGACAAATTTTATATTTCTATGCTTGAGTAGATGGGATTCTGGTTGAGAGTTTATCACGAGTCATGCGAGAGTAATTTTACAACCAAGACTGGTTAAGTCAAGACTTTTCAAGACCTCGTGATGCAATGCAACTCTGGGTGAAGGACGGTTGATCGGCTCCCTGGAGACGTGCCATGACATCTTGCCGAAAGCTTCACCGAGGCTCAAAGAGACGGACGGATATTTTCAAGACCCAAGGCTTACCTGCACAGCCATAAGTCATTATGGGCTCTGGCTTGGTTGGACAACGCGGCGACTTTGGACGGGCGGAGTTAGCAGATGTAGAAGAACGGTAGGATTGGATGGGCACCGACAGGGATTCAGAGGGACCCGTTAAAAGACCATGTTTTGATCATCCGGTCTTCAAACACCCTGAAGTACAAGGACATACACGGAGGCGATCAAATCTTGTGGGGAACGTGTGCAAAACTATGCAGAGTACTCAAACCTAATCGATTAGCCGTGTCCACGGTCATGGACAACTTGAGCCAAAGGAACTGAAGTTATCTGGAATTCTCAACACCGTATATATATATTTGATGTGGGTAATATTGATAACCTGGGTATGAGAACTGGTTGGCGGAACCATCTCATTAACAACCAAGAGCGTAGTAATATTTTGCTTTTAGCCCCTCTTGTTGTAGGAGAAAATTTGCTTTACACTAAAACTTACAACACCACCTGCCATATATGCATATAGTATAGATGATATTTTACCCCCTCTCATATGTGACTTGCCGGCATATTCAATATGCTGACCTATACGGCTGCAACATCTTATGTTGCAGATATTTTTCTTTGACGAGTAAGAGTACGATTCAGGGTTACGGTCTACACTCAACTTGCCGTTGGTATTTACTCGGACTCCACTCCCTTAACTGCTTCCGCTGAGATATTTAAGGTATATATCAGTTTTACGCTATTTCCATGTGATTGCACTTTGATATATACATTGATGTACTGTGTGTGCCAGCATACTGATCCAGGGATAGCACACATACACAGAGGCTTGACTAGTTTTGAGTCGGGTCACTACAGAAATGGTATTAGAGCCAGGTTTGACTGTAGGACGTGACCCTAGAAACTGGAAACTTCTTAGGATAAGATCTCTCAAAAATCTTATATTCGAGAACACCTTTCATTTCTCATCTCTTCTGATTTCATCAAATATTCTCTCTCACCTCAAATAGTTATACAATCCCCTTACCCCTTTGACCTCATGAAGAATCAACGGAGTTCTACTTCAAAGTAAAGAGGATTTCACCACGCGTTTGAAGAATTGAAGCTAGACCAACAGAAGACTCTCAAGACCCGAAGAACTAGAAGACCCTGAAGTGTTCGAATAATTATATGACCATTAGAACTCCAAACCCCTTTTATATACCCATGTTAGATATGATGATTTGTGAGCCGTCATTGGTGTGTGTTTTCCGACGGCCACAAATAAAACATATTCTCAAAAAAATATTGTTTGTATTGTGTGTATCTCCCTCCCTCTCTTACCCGTCTCATCCCCAAAACCTCAACCCTACGAGATGGAGTATGAAGCAGGACTTGTAGTCTGTGGACCAATGACCCAGCTGGAGGCTGAAATATGGATTCAGAACATGGAGAACCAATTCGGGAGCAACTTCATCTCAAGGAAGTATGAAGTGGGACACGCTCTTAAGTACTTTACACAAAGTGCTGCAATCTGATGGAAAATGCATCATGCCATACAAGGATTTAGTGGAGCAGAAACCTGGGACGAATTCAAGAAGACTATGTTAAGATCCCGTCTCATTCAGAAGTTCTATGATAATCCGAAGGAGAAGACTTGTGCATGCAAGATCTGTGGAGAAATTGGACACACCCAGGAAGAACACAAGGATGGATGCAGTCATTGTGAAGAAAATCACCCAGCTGAGGAGTGCCCAAGTAGTCAGGTGACTTGTTTCCTTTGTGAGGGAACCAACCACTATCCAACTCAGTGTCACATTTACCCCAAGGTACAACAAGTTGTCCAGCAGCAGAAAGAAGCAACGAAGGAAACACTCAAGAAGAAGATTCTAGAAGAGCCGGTGATGAACGAAAATATTGAAGACCCTGATGAACCAGGTCTGGCCAGATTTTTCTCCAATGCATGTCACTCATGTGGAGAAGAAGGACATTATTCACAGGATTGTACGAAGGGAAGCCATGAGTATCTGGGAAACTTCCCGACGGAAAAAGTGGAGTTTGATCCAGTTGATATAGAAGAACTCGTCAGAACGCAGCAGTCCGGAAAGAAGAGAAAGTGCCCTCGAAAGAGTCAAATCCCTGCACATAAGGACCTGAGTCATATCAGATGTTTCAAGAGTAAGGAGTTGGGCCACTACATAAATATGTGCCCAGGAAGGAAGCAGGAAACCCAAGGAGAAAAAAACAAACACCAAGAAGCCCCGAGACTTGTCGGAACTCATTTGCTTTCCTTGCAAGGAAACAGGACATTATGCTAGTAATTGTCCACAGGGGAAGAAAGCTAAAATGGGGTAGTTAAGTTTTGACAATGGCAATAAGTGTGACATGAAGCACTCTTGTTTTCATGAGATTATGGAGTTAAACTTTGTAAGGGAAGTCTCTAAGATTGTAATAACTTCATGGATCAATGGAATTTATGTGTCATGGTTTCCTATGTCGGAATTGTATGGGTTATTTCTCTATGAACAAATATCCCTTACCATTTCGAGGATATGAGAAAATATGGTTTATGCAGACATGAGTATATTTCATTTTAAGTGTGGTAGTAATCGGTAAACCCACAGGACCCAAGGAGTAGGAATTTACCATGCATACCAAGAAGCCAAACCCACTGAATACAGTCGAAGGAAATGTTGGATCATATCAAACTATGGGGGTGACAACAGAAGAATAGTGTACCTTGGAATTGGAAATTTGAGGAGAGATTTAATATGAGGAACAAACACTTTTGTTGGTACACAGACCAATGGAAGGGAAAATGAGGTCAAGGAATACAACCAGTAACAAGGATGCATCTCAAGATTTCATGAAGGTTGCCCCAAGAGCATGAAGGAATAAGCTATGATGCACCAGCAAACGTTTTTCTTAGGAGCATACGAAAACCTGAGAGTGGCGAAGAATGCGATAGATGTTTTGTTCAGCTTGCAGAACCAATGGATTCGTATGAACTTTGTTCGTCTACAAGAAAAATTCTGCAATGCTTGTGAGGATGCCCGAGTGTTAGAATGCGAGATTCGCTAAACCCTATAGAGAGTAATGATTTGGGTGCGGAATGGATGGATCACCATGATGACTTACTCTTTTCATTCTCTTGCTATTCGGAATGGTAAATCTGAGACACTTACCCACAGTAGAGAGACCACGTTCTTTGAAGCTTTTGTTTAAGCCTTAGAATGGTATAGGAAAAGCCCATGTACATGGCACTTGTTGTCACGCGTAGAAATTTTATGGTGAGGTTGAAGACAAGACCCCTCTTTTTGCAGGACAACCACAAATGGTAGACCACCATGAGAATCGTTGATAGGTTATTTAGAATTGACCACGAGGTTGTTAGTTAAGAAGACCCAGTAACGGAAGAAGCTTATATCAACAGAAGGACCCTCGTTTTAACGGATACGTTATGAATATAACGGAAGAGCATCACCAAAGGAGTTAGTATGAAGAATGTGAGGAGTCAGATGCCAAGACCAGAGAGGATTGTTAAAATTGTGAGGGACCGGTAACTCTCATTTTAAGTGTGGTAGCATGCCACTTTGCCGGAGGTTGGATTTGTTGGAAGACCCCCAAACCCTAACCTTTCTTTCTAGCCTCTTCGAATCTCGAGGACGAGATTCATTTTAAGTGTGGTAGTTTGTAACATCCCAAAATTATAAATTTTGGAATGTTATAACAAATAAATAATTAGGAATTTTTCTCGCATGCTATGTGATTGATTGTTTGAAATTGAGTGGAATTTGATATATTTTTTTCTAAAAAAATGAGAGGGAATAAAAGGACTTTCCCAAAATTTTCTATTTTGAATCCCTATTGAATTTTTGAGTTTGAATATTTTCAAAACCCTCTGATAAAAAAATCAAATGAGAGGAGGAAAATGACACTCCAAAAATCAGGGACAATGTCTTGATTCAAATTTTAAGTATTTGCTATTTATTTGAAAATCCAATTCCTTTTCATTTTAAAGTTATCGCAAAAAAAGAAAATTTTAAGTATTTTATTTGGTCTTAAAAATATGTTCATGTTGTAGGAAATTTTATTCTGAAAATTTTGATATATAATATGCCTATGTAAAATGTTCTCTCTATTTTCGTTTTTACGTTTTCTTCACAATTTTTCTTTTCAAAAAAGAAAAATACACTGTTAAAAAAAACAAAGGTCATGGCTCGCAGGAATTGCCTCTTGCGGCCGGCCGAACCGTTACTTGGCCCATGAGAGGCTTTGTTTCTTTTCTCTCCATGTTACGTATATGTTTAGTCCCACATTGCCTATCTATGGACCATTATACCTCCCTTCCACCTATAAATATAGACCCATAGGAGCATCCAAAAATTATCTATTTCGGCTTAAATCAATCTTTTGGTTTGACTAGGTTTATTAAATATAAAAATATTATTTTCTCTTCGGTGGGATTTCTTGAAGTCGTCTCCTCATTGGAATTAATTCTTACTCTGCATTCTAAAGGTATTTCTCTTCGTATTTTTTTATACTCCCGTAGTTTATTATTTCTAGACTAGTATTCTTACACTAGTATACGGTAGAGTAATTAGATATATAAATTAGTCTTCGTATTTACACATTAGTACTAGAATTCTTTTAGACATAGCATATTTCTTCCGTAAAACAGCTTGGCCCTGATTTTGCAAATAGCCATAACTTTTTACTCGTTTATCCGAATTAGATGAAACCAACGCCTAGAGTTTCGTCTTGCTCCCACCTATCCGATGAACCTATCATATCAACTTTTTGAAATTTTCAAATTTCGAAATTTGTTCACACTGATATTCAAACTTCTTTTGATCATATCTTTTTATCCGTAGCTCCGTTTTAGATGAATCCAATTGCGTCGGATTTGTATCAAAGTAATCTTTCCGTTTGTATCATTAGTTTTAACTTTTCAACTTATAATTTTGATCAAATCATATTTATCTATTAGTGCCCAAAAGTGTTCACATCGTTCTAAGCCGATTCAATGTTATATTGAAGTATTTGTATCGTTTGATCCGCTATTTCAAATCTAGTAATTCTTTTTTCTACACGCTCATATTGATGTCCTATATCCGGTGGCATCATTAGTTTCGACCTTTGAACCTTACAAATTTGAGCGATTCAAATTTTTATTCGAACATTCATTTGATCTTATCTTGCAAATCGTACCACCTTTTCAATTGATTCCTTTTACCCCTAAAACACTCATGTCATATATTTTTGTACGTAACCATCGTACTTTAGTTCAACCCCTCTTGACCTTTTTAATGCAAATTCAATTCATACTTCAATTCGCTATAACTTGCGTTGTAGTCCTCCATGTAACATCCCAAAATTTTAAATTTTGGAATGTTAATATAATTATTATTAGTTTGTTTGTTGGTTGCCTGAGTGATTGAAACTTGTGTGAAGTTTGAAACTTCTAGAAACTTTTGAATGAGAGGGAATAAAATGACTTTCCCCTTCTCCGGTGAATTCAAATTCAACCTTTTAAAAGCAAAGAGAGAAGATGACATGACTTCTTCAACTATAAATAATTTAAACGGAGATATTTGCATTTGAATTCTTTTGCATTTCCATTTGTTTTTTTCGTGCAAGAAATGCCGGGAAATACATTCTAGAGAGGAGGAACATGACCCTCAAACCCACGGGCATTTTGAAAGTTATTTGAACCCTAAAACTTAGGGGGACATTTGAAAATTATTTGCAAAAGAAAATAAACCTTTTAGGCAATTTTGTGAAAATAATTTTTTCTGAAGTTTTTATTTTTGCCGTGGAAAAATGCCCATCATCTATATTTTATTTTTCTCATAATTTTAGTATATAGAAACTCTATATTCCGAATTGATTTGTTTTCCCTTTTATAGTTTTAGTTTCCTAGTTTTGAAAAAGGAAAGAAATCGTATTTAAATGGAAATAAACGGTGGCCCATTAAGACCTTTTCAAAAACTGGCCCAACAGGATCTTCTTCTTTCTCTATCTCCTTCCTCACGTGCACAGGACCTTCCTTAGCCATGGACACGGAAATCCTCCCTTGCCGATCTCCCTCTCCCTTCCATCCCAGCTCCTCCCGAGCCCCCTATAAGAACCCACCCGGCGTCCTCATTCCATTTTCCCAAAGAGACACCACCCTCATCGCCTCTAGCCGCCGGCCACCTCGCCGGAGTAACCCTGCCCCGGTCGAGTCCAGGAGCTCCCTGCCGACCTCCCCATGGCCCCTACCCTCGCTGCACCACACCCCTGCGCGCCCCACCCTCCTCCGCCGATTCCCCACCCCGCCTGCGACCTCCCCCCCTCGCCGGAACAGCTACCTCGCTGGAGTTCTTCCTCTCTGTCACCCATGGTGAGATTCACGAAATCCCGTATTGCAGTTTTTTCAGAAAATTGCAATCTTAGAAAATTCATATCTATTAGTCTGTAACTCCGAATTAGGTGATTATTTTTGCGTTGGATCGCAAATTGTATGTAGTTTCTGCAGATATATAATTTGTCTATGTTTGGATTTATAAAAATTGAGTTAGATCAGATTTGCATTAAAGCTTGTTTTGCTTATTCCAGGAGTATAAAAATAGATTTTAATTTGATTCTTTTTGCTACTGATCACCAGTGATCTTATTTATAAGTGGTGAAAATTTCAGATTTGTTTGAGTATTTTAGCTCATGGTTTCTTGTGAAACAATTTCTGGTTCACCTCTTTTAGGATTGTGACTAATTTACTTTCTTTAGTTACTTTTAAATTATTTTCTTTTATATTTAAGAAATATTATGTTTTGTTTCTGTTAGTTAAACAGTATGTTTGCAACAAGTTTTGATTTTTATTTTTATTTATTATCATGAAATCAATTCTAGTTCCTTAGTAACTTGCCATTGGTTTCACCACTGTTTCAAAACCCGTTTGGAAATACTTTGAAAAAGTTTTGTGAAAAATACTCTATTTTATCTTAGTTAAATTTATATCTTATGAGTGCTTATGTGAATGATATGTTTGTTATATAGATTTCATCGGAGAGTGACGGTAGTCTATCAAGTTATTTCTCGAGAAATTCTTCTTCGTCAACATCACCACGCAAGTCACTTTGATCATACTATCACCTATGTTTTATGCATCGTAGTTCTACCATCATATGCCCAATTGCATGCTGAGTAGGTACTTGGAAATTTTAGTATAGTTTGTAGTGTCATGTGGTAGGCACCCAACAACCCCGATACTTGGCCCCGGGACGACAAATTTCATATTGCTATGCTTGAGTAGACGGGATTCTGGTTGAGAGTTTATCACGAGTGATGCGAGAATAATTTAATAACCAAGACCGGTTAAATCAAGACTTTTCAAGACCTCGTGATGCAATGCAACTCTGGGTGAAGGACGGTTGATAGGCTCCCTAGAGAAACCAGTGGATGACCCGGGATGCTGGAGACGACCATGACATCTTGCGGAAAGCTTCACCCAGGCTCAAAGAGACGTACGGATATTTTCAAGACCCAAGGCTTACCTGCACAACCACAAGTCATTATGGGCTCTGGCTTGGTTGGACAACGCGGCGACTCTGGACAGGCGGTGCTAGCAGATGTAGAAGAACGGCAGGATTGGATGGGCACCGACAGGGATTCAGAGGGACCCGTTGAAAGACCATGTTTTGATCATCCGGTCTTCAAACACGCTAAAGTGCGAGGACATACACGGAGGCGATCAAATCTTGTGGGGAATGTGTGCAAAACTCTGCAGAGTACTCAAACCTAATCGATTAGCTGTGTCCACGGTCATGGACAACTTCAGCCAAAGGAACTGAAGTTATCTGAATTTCTCAACACAAATAATGATATTGATGTGGGTATTATTGACACCATGGGTACGAGAATTGGTTGGCGGAACCATCTCGTTAACAACAAACAACGTAGTAACATTTTGCTTTTAAGCCTCTCTTGATGTAGGAGAAAACTTGATTTTCGCTAAAAACTTACAACCCCACCTGCCATATATGCATATAATATAGATGATTACTTTTCACCCCTCTCTTATGTGACTTGCCGGCATATTCAATATGCTGACCTACACGGCTGCAACGTCTTATGTTGCAGATATTTTTCTTCGACGAGTAAGAGTACGATTCAGGGTTACGGTCTACACTCAACTTGCCGTTGGTGTTTATTGGGACTCCACTCCCTTGACCGCTTCCGCTGAGATATTTAAGGTATATACCAGTTTTACGCTATTTACATGTGATTGCACTTTGATATATACATTGATGTACTGTGTGTGCCAGCATACTGATCCAGGGATGGCACAGAAACACAGAGGCTTGACTCGTCTTGAGTCGGGTCGCTACACTCCATTTCAAGAAATTCTTTCTACAAATAAATTCTTATGTCTTATACTATTTGTCAAAGAACATTCATGTTGTTCTCCCAATATTTTTGATCATCTCCCATAGTGTATGCAAGTCGAGCTTATATAGGGATAGTTGATCATCCTTTGACTCTTTTGAGTTGACCCCTTTCACCG
>NC_058522.1:205351122-205358622 GCF_904849725.1 Hordeum vulgare subsp. vulgare | reverse complement strand
AACTGTTAACTAACATAAACAAAACAATAATCCTTCTGAAATAATAAAGAAAATATTTTAACACAAAAGTAGAAAAGGAATTAGCCGAAATCCTAAAAGAGGTGAAACAGAAATTGTTTCACATGACACAGTGAGCTAAAATACTCAAACAAAACTCAAATTTTTACCACCGGTAAATAAGACCACTAGTGATCAGTACCAAAAGGAATCAAATTAAAAGTTATTTTTAAACTCCTGGAATAAGCAAAACAAGGTTTAAACTAAATCTGAACTAACTTATATTTAAAAATTTCAAACATAGATAAATTATATGTTTTTCAAAACTACAGGAAAATTGGAGTCTACTGGAACAAGAATCAATGTCATTGGACTTCGGGATCAAACGTTGTGGCCCAAACAAAACAGAAACTTTCTGTTTTTGCAATTTAGACACAAAAACTGAAGCTAACTAGTAACTAACGGAGGGGTACACGTGGCATGTTGTGATAGGCTGCGGGGGCGTTTGTTGCATGGTTAGGAGCAAACGGCCGAGGGCTAGTAAAACTTGCTGGCTAAATGTTTAAGTGAAATAAAACCGCCGGTTTTCCACTCTAAACCGAAGGGTTATTCTAGGATCTAATCTAAACCACACATCTTAGATCTAACGGTGTAACGAAGAAAGAAAAAAAAAAGAACAGAGGGAGGAGAAGCTACCGTGGCTGTGGGAGGCTACTCCGGCGAGGTGGCGTCGCCGGCGAGGGTGAGGGGGCTTCGGGGCGGTGGAGAGACGGGGAGGCGGCGGCGGGGGTGGTCCTCCTCCGAGGGGTGGCGTCGGGCGGAGCTCGGGGGTGGCTCGGGTGCTGCTCCCAGGGGGCAGCCGAAGGTGCAGGAGCTTCGGCTCTGGTGGGCTGCGGCAGGGGAGGCTCGGGCGGCGGCTCGGCGAGGACGGGGTGGGAACGGGATTGGCCGGGGGTGGGGGTTCTTATAGGCCAGGGAGGGGGAGAGGAAAGGAAGGAAGAGAGGGAATCGGGGAGGGAATCCCGAGTCCTGGGGGGGCTCGGTCTCGGGCAGTAGTTTTGGAAGGAGGAAGAAGAAGGTGGCCGCAGGGTGGAGGGGTCGGTCGGTGGGGTCCGCCGGTCATAGAGAGGGAGGTGGGTGCGGTTGGGAAGGGCGGCCGACTATTAAGGGATTCGTCCCTGGCGGCGGGGGATTCGGCCCAAGGCCCTATAATGCGCTTGGGCGGCGGCTAAAACTTTCCTATTTTATAACTCTTTTCCGAAACATAAAACAAAAGCGAATAAAAGGAAATAAATAAAAATATTTAATATAGGGTATTATATACCAAAAAAATCAGGAAAATATCCTCTACCCGAATAACATTTTTCCAAAGCAAAAATAAAAACTTTTTAAAAAATGTTTTTTCAGAAATTCCCAAATTTGCTTTATTTCTTTTTGTAAATATTTTTTCAATAAACTTTGTATTTTCTTGGCTCAAATATTTCAGAAATTGCCCACACTTTGGAGGGTCATTTTCCTCCGCTCTCTCTCTTGCGTGCAAGAGAGTATTTCTCCGGGCATTTCTCGCGTGATGAAAACGAATGGAAATGCAAAAGAATTCAAATGCAAACATCTCCGTTCAAATTATTCATAGTTGAAGAAGTCATGTCATCTTCTCTGTTTGTTTTAAAAAGATTGAATTTGAATTCACCGGAGATGGGGAACGTCATTTTATTCCCTCTCATTCAAAAGTTTTGAGAAGTTTCAAATTTCACACAAGTTTCTATCACTCAGGCAAACAAACAATCTAATAATAATTATATTAACATTCCAAAATTTATAATTTTGGGATGTTACAAACTACCACACTTAAAATGAATCTCGTCCTCGAGATTCGAAGAGGCTAGAAAGAAAGGTTAGGGTTTGGGGGTCTTCTAACAAATCCAATCTCCGGCAGGGTGGGATGCTACCACACTTAAAATGAGAGATACTGGTCCCTCAAAATGCTTTAACGATCCTCTGGGGTTTTGGCAACTGACATCGCACAATCTTCATATTAAATCCTTTGGTGATGCTCTCCCGTTGATATAAGCTTCTTCTGTCACTGGGTCTTCTTAACGGACATTCTCGTGGTCAATTCTAAATAACATATCGATGGTTCTCATGGTGGTCTACCATTTGTGGTTATCCTGCAGAGAGAGGGTCTTGGTTTCATTCTCACCGTAAAATTTCCTACGCGTGACAACAAGTGCCATGTACATGGGCTTTTCTTATACCACTCTAAGGCTTAAACAAAAGGTTCAAAGAACGTCGTCTCTCTATATGGGTAAGTCTCTCAGATTTACCATTCCGAATAGCAAGATAAATGATAAGAGTAAGTCGTCATGGTGATCAATCGATTCCGCACCCAAATCATTTCTCCGTATAAGGTTTAGCGAATCTCGCATTCTAACACTTGGGCATCTTCACAAGCATTGCAGAATTTCTCTTGTCCACGAACGAAGTTCGTATAATCCATTGGTTCTGCAAGCTGAACAAAACATCTATCGTATCTTCACAACTCTCAGGTTTTCGTATGCTCCTAAGAAAACGTTTGCTGAAACAAGTTTCCTTCTCCAAAAAGATAGTACTTGATCCTTATTAGTCCCGTGGTCTGTGGGTTTTCAGGCATACTTGGAATTACTCCGTCATTAAATTCCATAGTGTTTCCATCCATCATATTCTTGGCGTAACCATCATATAATAATAATCCTCAGACTTATTTTTTTGGTACACACTCCACTCTGTGCGATGCTTTCCGCTGGCGTGTTTACCATGAAAATGTATTGGTTCATCCATAAATCATACTCATTTCATAATCAATCCTTTATTACATCCTTAATTTCTTCTCAAAAACATCAATTCAAAAGTACTCTACTACAATGCTGCCATCCACATTGTTCGGTATGGTCAAGCATTCCTGCCAACTTTATTCATCTGTCTCCCTTGGAGGTACTTTAGTTCCACTCGAACTTTCCGAGGTGCTCCTTGAAATCATCCATCTTTTGCTTCATCATGGTGGCCATTAGCTTCACCTCCATCATTTCCGCATGCACTTCACTCAGGTATTCCTGGGTATGACGGAGTTTTGCTTCAAGTATTTCTCTAATCTGACGTATGGCTTCCATGGCAGCTTCACGAACAGCATCAAAGAAGGTTGCTCGTGGTACACGTGAAATGAAAAATTATTGCCCCATAGTATTTGGACAAACTCCTTTCACATGGTGGAGGTGTACTTCCACATACCAAAGTTCTACTCCACTTTCCATGAATGGGTAGCCTTTGTAGACGACATCTCCTTCAAGATGAATGTGCTTCATCATGTCCTCCAGGATTTTCGGGTAATCATGATCAGTGGTCAGGGTCATGATCATTTCTGGGCCCTTGAGGAATGACTCGTAGAGAGTTTTCATCTACAGGTGTCAGTAAATAGGTACTCAGAGGAATGTATGTGTCTCCTTGGTAATGCATGGTACATTCGTACTCATTGGATCCTGTGGGTTCACTGATTACTACTACACTTAAAATAAGATATACTCATGCCTGCATAGAACATATTTTCTCTTATCCTCATAAATATTCAGAGATCTTTGCTCGTAGAGAAACAACGCATACAGTTTCAACATAGGCAATCATGAGACAATAAATTCCATTTATTCATGATGTTATTACAATCTCAGGGCCTTCTATTACAAAAATTTCACTCCATGATCTCATGAAAAACAAGAGTTGTTCCAATTACACTAATTGCCGCGGTCAAATCTTAACTACTCCTTTTTAGCTTTCTTCCTTTGTGGACAATTGCTAGCAAAATGTCCTGCTTCCTTGCAACGAAAGCACATGAGTTCTGACAAGTCTCGAGGCGTCTCAGTGTTTGCTTTTGCTCCTTGGGTTTCCGGCTTCCTTCCTGAGCACATGTATTTGTGGTGGGAAAATTCCATACACTTGTAACATCTGACATGACTCAGGTCTATATCTACAGAGATTTGGCTCTTCCGAGGGTACTTTTTCTTCTTTCCGGACTCCTTTATTTTGGCCAGTTCTTCTATTTCAAGTGGATCAAACTCCACTTCTTCCATCGGGAAGTTTCCCAGATACTCTTGGCTTCCCTTCGTGCAATCCTGTGAATAATGTCCTTCTCCACATGAGTAGTATGCATTGGAGAAAAATCTGGTCAGACCTTGTCCATCAGGGTCTTCAATATTTTCGTTCATCACCGGCTCTTCTAGAATCTTCTTCTTGAGTGTTTCCTTCACTGCATCTTTTTGCTGCTTGACAACTTGTTGTACCTTGGGGTAAATTTGACATTGAGATGGGTAGTGGGTGGTTCCTTCACAAAGAAAACAAGTCACCTGACTACTTAGGCACTCCTCAGCTGGGTCATTTTCTTCACAATGAGTGCATCCATCCTTGTGTTCTTCCTGGGTGTGTCCTATTTCTCCACAGACCTTGCATGCACAAGTGTTCTTCTTCGGGTTATCATAGCACTTCTGAATAAGACAAGATCTTAACAAAGTCTTCTTGAATTCGTCCCAGGTTTCTGCTCCACTAAATCCTTGTATGGCATGGTGCATTTTCCACCAGATAGCAGCACTTTGTGTAAAGTACTGAAGAGCGTGTTCCACTTCATACTTCCTTGAGATCAAGTTGCTCCCGAAGTGGTTCTCCATGTTCTGAATCCATATCTCAGCTTCCAGCTGGGTCATTGGTCCAGAGACTACAAGTCCAGCTTCATACTCCATCTGGTAGGGTTGAGGTTTTGGGGATGAGACGGGTAAGAGAGGGAGGGAGATACACACAATACAAACAATATTTTTGAGAATAGATTTTAGTAGTGGCCGTCAGAAAACAAACACCAATGACGGCTCACAAATCATCGTAACTAACGTGGGTATATAACAGGGGTTTGGACTTCTAATGGTCATATAATTATTCGGACACTTCAGGGTTTTCGAGTTCTTCGGGTCTTGAGAGTCCTCAATGGGTGTAGCTTCAATTCTTCAAATGCGTGGTGAATCCTCTTTACTTTGAACTAGAACTCCGTTGATTCTTCATGAGGTCGAAGGGGTAAGGGGATTGTATAACTATTTGAGGTGAGAGAGAACATTTGATGAAATCAGAAGAGAAAAGGTGTTGTTGAAAATAGAAATTTTGAGAGATCCCTTCCTAAGAAATTTCCAGTTTCTAGGGTCACGTTCTACGGTCAACATGTGCTCTGATGCCATCTCTGTAGCGACCCGACTCAAGACGAGTCAAGCCTCTATGTTTCTCTGCCATCCCTGGATCAGTATGCTGGCACACACAGTACATCAATGTATATATCAAAGTGCAATCACATGTAAATAGCATAAAACTGATATATACCTTAAATATCTCAGCGGAAGCAGTAAAGGGAGTGGAGTCCCAATAAACACCAACGGCAAGTTGAGTGTAGACCGTAACCCTGAATCGTACTCTTACTCGTCGAAGAAAAATATCTCCAACATCAGATGTTGCAGCCCTGTAGGTCAGCATATTGAATATGCCGGCAAGTCACATAAGAGAGGGGTGAAAAGTAATCATCTATACTATATGCATATATGGCACGTGGGGGTTATAAGTATTTAGCGAAAAGCAAGTTTTCTCCTACAACAAGAGAGGGCTAAAGGCAAAATGTTACTACTTTGTTGGTTGTTAACGAGATAGTTCCACCAACCAATTCTCGTACCCGAGTTGTTAATAATTACCCTCATCAAATATATTTAATGGTGTTGAGAAATCCAGATAACTTCAGTTCCTTTGGCTCAAGTTGTCCATGACCGTGGACACGGCTAATCGATTAGGTTTGAGTACTCTGCAGAGTTTTGCACACGTTCCCCACAAGATTTGATCGCCACCGAGTATGTCCTCGCACTTCAGGGTGTTTGAAGAACAGATGATCAAAACATGGTCTTTCAACGGGTCCCTCTGAATCCCTGTCGGTGCCCATCCATTCCTACCGTTCTTCTACATCTGCTAGCACCGCCTGTCCAGAGTCGCCGCGTTGTCCAACCAAGCCAGAGCCCATAATGACTTGTGGCTGTGCAGGTAAGCCTTGGGTCTTGAAAATATCCGACCGTCCCTTTGAGCCTGGGTGAAGCTTTCCGCAGGATGTCATGGCCGTCCCCAGCATCCCGGGCATCCACTGGGTTCTCCAGGGAGCCGATCAACCGTCCATCACCCAGAGTTGCGTTGCGTCCGAGGTCTTGAAAATCTTGTCTTAACCGGTCTTGATTATTTAATCAACCTCGCATCACTCGTGTTATGCACTCAACCGAAATTCCGTCTACTCAAGCATAGCAATATGAAATTTGTCGTCCCGGGGCCAAGTATCGGGGTTGTTGGGTGCCTACCACATGACACTACAAACTATACTAAAATTTCCAAGTACCTACTCAGCATGCAATTGGGCATAGGATGGTAGAACTACGATGCATAAAACATAGGTGATAGTATGATCAAGGTGACTTGCCTGTGATGTTGACGAAGAAGAATTTCTCGAGAAAATAACTTGATAGACCACTCGTCACTCTCCGATGAAATCTATATAACAAACATATCATTCACATAAGCACTCATACTAGCAATCATTCTAGCAATCAAAACAAAAGAGAGAGCGAAATAGAATCCGAAAGAAACTTCAAATAAGCCTAGGGAGTCTTCTACTTCGTAAAACACTAAATAGTTTTTGTCTAATAGAAAAATAATAGCAACGAACTAAGATATAAGTTTAACTAAGATAAAATAAAGTATTTTTCACAAAACTTTTTGAAAGTATTCCCAAACGGGATTTGAAACAAAGGTGAAAACAATTGCACGTTACTACGGAACTAGAATTGATTTCATGAAAACAAATAAAAATAAAATCAACACTTGTTGAAAAACAACTTTTAACTAACATAAACAAAACAATAATCCTTCTGAAATAATAAAGAAAATATTTTAAAACAAAAGTAGAAAAGAAATTAGCCGAAATCCTAAAAGAGGTGAAACAAAAATTGTTTCACATCAAACAGTGAGCTAAAATACTCAAACAAAACTGAAATTTTTACCAATGATAAATAAGATCACTAATGATAAGTACCAAAAGGAATCAAATTAAAAGCTATTTTTAAACTCCTCGAATAAGCAAAACAAGGTTTAAACTAAATCTTATCTAACTTATATTTGAAAATTTCAAACATAGATAAATTATATGTTTTTAAAAACTACAGGAAAATTGGAGTCTACTGGAACAAGAATCAATGTCATTGGACTTCGGGATCAAACGTTGTGGCCAAAACAAAACAGAAACTTTCTGTTTTTGCAATTTAGACAGAAAAACTGAAGCTAACTAGTAACTAACAGAGGGGTACACGTGGCATGTTGTGATAGGCTGCGGGGGCGTTTGTTGCATGGTTAGGAGCAAACAGACGAGGGCTAGTAAAACTTGCTGGCTAAATGTTTAAGTGAAATAAAACCGCCGGT
>NC_058522.1:205328622-205336122 GCF_904849725.1 Hordeum vulgare subsp. vulgare | reverse complement strand
TTGGCTCAAGTTGTCCATGACCGTCGACACGGCTAATCGATTAGGTTTGAGTACTTTGCAGAGTTTTGCACACGTTCCCCACAAGATTTGATCCCCTCCGGGTTTGTCCTCGCACTTCAGGGTGTTTGAAGACCGGATGATCAAAACATGGTCTTTCAACGGGTCCCTCTGAATCCCTGTCGGTGCCCATCCATTCCTACCGTTCGTCTACATCTGCTAGCACCGCCTGTCCAGAGTCGCCGCGTTGTCCAACCAAGCCAGAGCCCATAATGACTTGTGGCTGTGCAGGTAAGCCTTGGGTCTTGAAAATATCCATCCGTCTCTTTGAGCCTGGGTGAAGCTTTCCGCAGGATGACATGACCTCTCCAGCATCCCGGGCATCCACTGGGTTTTCCATGGAGCCGGTCAACCGTCCTTCACCGAGTGTTGCATTGCGTCCGAGGTCTTGAAAGTCTTGTCTTAGTCCGGTCTTGATTATTATATCAATCTCGCATCACTCGTGGTATACACTCAACCGATAACCCGTCTACTCAAGCATAGCATTAAGAAATTGTCGTCCCGGGGCCAAGTATCGGGGTTGTTGTGTTCCTACCACATGATACTACAACTAGAATATAGCTTCCAAGTACCTAGGCAGCATGCAATTGGGCATAGGATGGTAGAACTACAATGCATAAAAACATAGGTGAAAGTATGATCAAAGTGACTTGCCTGTGATGTTGACGAAGAAGAATTCCTCGAGAAAATAATTTGATAGACTACTCGTCACTCTCCGATGAAAATCTATATAGCAAACATAGCATTCACATAAGCACTCATACTAGCAATCATTCTAACAATCAAAACAAAAGTGCGAGTGCGAAAGAAACCGAAAGAAACATCAAATAGAAATAAAGAGTCTTCTACTATGTCAACCACTAAATAGTTTTGTCTAACAGAAAAATAATAACAAGGAACTAAGATATAAGTTTAACTAAGATAGAATAAAGTCTTTTTCACAAAACTTTTGAAAGTTTTCCCAAACGGGATTTGAAACAACGGTGAAAACAATTGCACGTTACTACGGAGCTAGAATTGTTTTCATAAAAACAAATAAAACTAAAATAAGAACTTGTTGCAAAACTACTGTTAACTAACATAACCAAAACAATAATAATGTTTCTGAAATAATAAAGAAAATATTTTAAAATAAAAGTATAAAACGAATTAGCCGAAAACCGAAAAGCGGTGAAACAGAAATTGTTTCACATGCAATGATTGGCAAACGACTACGCAAAAGAATTTTATCGCGCGTCGGTAGGACAGAAACTTGTTTCTGTTAAAAACACTAGTAAAAATACTTGAAAATTCTGAAAATTCTACCACAGTAAGGTTTTATCACTAGAAAACAGTAGCAAAAAGAATCAACTCAATATCATTTTTCAAACTCCTGGAATAGGCAAAACAGTGTTCAAACTAAATCTGCTCTAACTTATATTTAAAAATTCCAAACACAGCAAAATTATAAATTTTTAAAAACTACAGGCAATTTGTGAGCTACTGGAAAAAGAATCAATGTCATTGGACGTAGGGATTAAAAGTTGTGGCCAAAACAAAATTGAAAGTTTCTGTTTTTGCTATTTTGACGGAAAAAACTACAGCTATCTAGTACTAACACGTGGCAAGCTGCGGAGGGGTGTTTGTTTCTTGTTTTGGAGCAAACGTCCTAAGGCTAGTAAAAGGGCTGGCTAAATTTTAAGTGGGAAAAATAAACCGCGGTTTACTGAACTAAACCGAAAGGGTATAGATGATCTAATCCTGGCCGTTGCATGAAGATCTAAGGGCTAAAAGAGATATCATGCAATTAACAGAGAGTTGGAGGGAGAGACTAACTTGGTTGACCGTGGCTGGCAGTGCTTGCACCGGCGAGGAAGAAGAGGGTGTCGCCGGCGAGGGGGAGAGGGGAGCTCCGGGGCGTGGAGACGTCGGGCGGCGGCGGTGGGGTGCTTCTCCTCCTCGGGGAAGAGGAGGCGGTGGAGAGAGAGTTCGGGGAGGGCTCCTCCTCCGCGGCGAGGCCGAGGTGCAGCAGCTTTCGGGCTGCTGCCGCTGCTCGCGGCGGCGGCTAGGGCGGCGGTGGGGTGAGGCGCCGGCGGCGGCTTGTGGAGGCGGTGGTGGAGAGACGGCAGCTAGGGTTGGGGAGAGGTGACGGTGGGGGGGGGGGGTTTATATAGGCTTAGGGGAGGAGAGTAAAAGGAAGGAGAGGGAGAACTTTGGGAAGGAAATCACGGGAGAGAAAATAGGAAAGAGAAGGAGAGGTGAACGTGGGGAGTAAAAGGAAAAGGAGGGAGAGAAAGAAGGAAGGGAAGAAATAAGGAAAGGGGAGGGAGAAGAAAAAAGGAAAGAGGAGACGTGGGGAGGGAGAGACGTGGAGAGGGGCTTGGGGGCTGCATGCAAGGCTTGCATGCGTGCATGCATGGGGCGGCTGGGCTGAGCCCTTTTGGCTCGGCCTGGCAGTTCTATTTTTTTTTAAAACAAACTAACAGCAGCAACAAAAAGAAATAAAAAAAACAAAACAGAAAAAAATATATTTTCCTAGCTAACAAAAGTAGGTACTAATATACATATAATACATATAGGAACCCTAGTTCCACCTAATGCAACTTTTAAAAATAGTTTTTATGCAATTAGATCACACAACGCGATTGAAAAAAAACAACTCAACTAAAATAATTCGGAGTTTAGAAAAATTTGCAAAACCAAAAGGGTGACTTTAACTCACAGGGGAGAAGTCATATTATCTCCACTCCAATAAATTGCCCGCAGTTTTGGAGTGTCATTTTCCTCCGCTCTCTCTCTTGCGTGCAAGAGAGTTTTCTCCGGACATTTCTCGCGCGATGAAAAATGCAAAAGCAAAAGAATTCAACGCAAATATCTCCGTTCAAATTCTGTATAATTGAAGAACTCATGTCATCTTCTCTCGTTGCTTTTTTTTTATAAAAAAAGCTTGAATTTGAATTCACCGGAGAAGGGGAAAGTCATTTTATTCCCTCTCTTTCAAAAGTTTCGAAAAGTTTCAATTTCACGCAAGTTTCAATCACTCAGCAAACAAACAAACAAGCAAATCTAATAATTATATTAACATTCCAAAATTTATAATTTTGGGATGTTACAAACTACCACACTTAAAATGAATCTCGTCCTCGAGATTCGAAGAGGCTAGAAAGAAAGGTTAGGGTTTGGGGCTCTTCTAACAAATCAAATCTCCGGCAAGGTGGGATGCTACCACACTTAAAATGAGAGATACTGGTCCCTCAAAATGCTTTAACGATCCTCTGTGGTTTTGGCATCTAACTCCTTACAGTGTTCATATTAAATCCTCTGGTGATGCTCTCCCGTTGATATAAGCTTCTTCCGTCACTGGGTCTTCTTTAACTGACAGTCTCGTGGTCAATTCTAACTAACATATCAATGGTTCTCATGGTGGTCTACCATTTGTGGTTATCCTGCAAAGAGAGAGGTCTTGGTTTCATTCTCACCGTAAAATTTCCTACGCGTGACAACAAGTGTCATGTACATGGGCTTTTCTTATACCATTCTAAGGCTTAAACAAAAGCTTCAAAGAACGTCGTCACTCTATATGGGTAAGTCTCTCAGATTTACCGTTCCGAATAGCAAGAGAATGATAATAGTAAGTCGTCATGGTGGCCAAGCCATGTCGCACTGAAATCATTACCTTGTATAAGGCTTAGTGAATCTCGTATTCTAACACTTGGGCATCCTCACTAGCGTTGCAGAATTTCTCTTGTCCACGAACGAAGTTTGGATAATCCATTGGTTCTGCAAGCTGAACGAAACATCTATCGTATCATCACAACTCTCAGGTTTTCGTATGCTCCTAAGAAAACGTTTGCTGATCCATCATAGCTTCTTCCATAAATCATATGCATTCATAATCAATCCTTTATTACATCCTTAATTTCTTATCAAAAACTCCAATTCAAAAGTACTCTATTACAAATGCTGCCATCCACATTGTTCGGTATGGTCGATCATTTCTGCCAACTTTATTCATCTGCCTCTCTTGGAGGTACTTTAGTTCCACTGGAACTTTCCGAGGTGCTCCTTGAAATCATCCATCTTTTGCTTCATGATGGTGGTCATGAGCTTCATCTCCATCATCTCCGCACGTACTTCACTCAGGTATTCCTGGGTATGACGGAGTCTTGCTTCAAGTATTTCTTCGATCTGACGTATGGCTTCCATGGCAGCTTCACGAACAGCATCAAAGAAAGTTGCTCGTGGTACACGTGAAATGAAAAAGTATTGCCCCATAGTCTTTGGATAAACTCCTTTCACATGGTGGAGGTGTACTTCCACGTACCAAAGTTCAACTCCATTTTCCACAAATGGGTAGCCTTTGTAGACTGCATCTCCTTCAAGGTGAATGTGCTTCATCATGTCCTTCAGGATTTTCGGGTAATCATGGTCACTTGTCAGGGTCATGATCATTTCTGGGCCCTTGAGGTATGACTCGTAGAGAGTTTTCATCTGCAGGTGTCAGTAAATAGGTACTCAGAGGAATGTATATGTCTCCTTGGTAATCATGGTACACTCCTACTCAATGGATCCTGTGGGGTTTACCGATTACTACCACACTTAAATGAATTATACTCATGCCTGTATAGACCATATTTTCTCATATCCTCATAATTGTTCAGAGATCTTTGTTCGAAGAGAAACGACGCATACAGTTTCAACATAGACAATCATGAGACAATAAATTCCATTTATCCATGATGTTATTACAATCTCAGGGACTTCTATTACAAAAATTTCACTCCATGATCTCATGAAAAACAAGAGTGCTTCAGATTACACTTATTGCCATGGTCAAAACTTAATTACTCCATTCTAGCTTTCTTCCTTTGCGGACAATCGCTAGCAAAATGTCCTGCTTCCTTGCAACGAAAGCATATGAGTTCTGACAAGTCTCGAGGCTTCTTAGCTTTCACTCCTTGGGTTTCCGGCTTCTGTCCTGAGCACATGTATTTGTGGTGGCCAAATTTCATACACTTGTAACATCTGACATGACTCATGTCTATGTCTGCAGAGATTTGGTTCTTCCGAAGGTACTTTTTCTTCTTTCCGGACTCCTTCTTTTTGGCCAGTTCTTCCATTTCAAGTGGATCAAACTCCACTTCTTCCGATGGGAAGTATCCCGGATCCTCTTGGCTTCTCTTCTTGCAATCCTGTGAATAATGTCCTACTTCTCCACATGAGTAGCATGCATTGGAGAAAAATCTGGTCAGACCTTGTCCATCAGGGTCTTCAATAGTTTCGTTCATCACCGGCTCTTCTAGAATCTTCTTCTTGAGTGTTTCCTTCACTGCATCTTTCTGCTGCTTGACAACTTGTTGCACCTTGGGGTAAATGTGACACTGAGCTGGGTAGTGGGTGGTTCCTTCACACAAGAAACAAGTCACCTGACTAGTTGGGCACTCCTCAGCTGGGTGATTTTCTTCACAATGAGTGCATCCGTCCGTGTGTTCTTCCTGGGTGTGTCCTATTTCTCCACAGATCTTGCATGCACAAGGCTTGTTCTTCTGAATGAGACGGGATCTTAACAAAGTGTTCTTGAATTCGCCCCAACTTTCTGCTCCACTAAATCCTTGTATGGCGTGGTGCATTTTCCACCAAATAGCAGCACTTTGGGTAAAGTACTGGAGAGCGTGTTCCACTTCATACTTCCTTGAGATCAAGTTGCTCCCGAAGTGGTTCTCCATGTTCTGAATCCATATCTCAGCTTCCAGTTGGGTCATTGGTCCAGAGACTACAAGTCCAACTTCATACTCCATCTGGTAGGGTTGAGGTTTTGGGGATGAGACGGGTAAGAGAGGGAGGGAGATACACGCAATACAAACAATATTTTTGAGAATAGATTATTGTTGTGGCCGTCGGAAAACACACACCAATGGCAGCTCACAATTCATCGTATCAAACGTGGGTACATAAAGGGGTTTGGACTTCTAATGGTCATATAATTATTCGGACACTTCAGGGTCTTCGAATTCTTCGGGTCTTGAGAGTCTTCAATTGGTGCAGCTTCAATTCTTCAATGCATGATGAAATCCTCTTTGATTTGAAGTGGGACTCAGTTGATCCTTCATGTGGTCAAAGGGGTAAGGGTATTGTCCAACTATTTGAGGTGAGAGGGAAAATTCGATGAAATCAGAAGAGATGAGAAGTAAAAGGTGTTGTTGAAAATAAAATTTGCGAGAGATCCTTTCCTAAGAAATTTCCAGTTTCTAGGGTCACGTCCTACAGTCAACATGTGCTCTGATACCATCTCTGTAGCGACCCAACTCAAGACGAGTCAAGCCTCTGTGTATTTGTGCCATCCCTGGATCAGTATGCTGGCACACACAGTACATCAATGTATATATCATAGTGCAATCACATGTAAAATAGGGTAAAACTGATATATACCTTAAATATCTCAGCGGAAGCAGTCAAGGGAGTGGAGTCCCAATAAACACCAACGGCAAGTTGAGTGTAGACCGTAACCCTGAATCGTACTCTTACTCATCGAAGAAAAATATCTGCAACATAAGATGTTGCAGCCGTGTAGGTCAGCATATTGAATATGCCGGCAAGTCACATATGAGAGGGGTAAAGTAATAATCAACTATCTCTACATGCATATTTGGTCGGTGGAGCTAAGTTTTGCATAAAGCCAGTTTTATCCTACAACAAGAGGGGTTGAAAGCAAAATGTTACTACTATGTTTGTTGTTAACGAGATGGTTCCGCCAACCAGTTCTCGTACCCGAGTTGTCAATAATTCCCACATCAAATATATTTAATGGTGTTGAGAAATCCAGATAACTTCAGTTCCTTTGGCTCAAGTTGTCCATGACCGTGGACACGGCTAATCGATTAGGTTTGAGTACTTTGCAGAGTTTTGCACACGTTCCCCACAAGATTTGATCGCCTCCGGGTTTGTCCTCGCACTTCAGGGTGTTTGAAGACCGGATGATCAAAACATGGTCTTTCAACGGGTCCCTCTGAATCCCTGTCGGTGCCCATCCATTCCTACCGTTCGTCTACATCTGCTAGCACCGCCTGTCCAGAGTCGCCGCGTTGTCCAACCAAGCCAGAGCCCATAATGACTTGTGGCTGTGCAGGTAAGGCTTGGGTCTTGAAAATATCCATTCGTCTCTTTGAGCCTGGGTGAAGCTTTCCGCAGGATGACATGACCTCTCCAGCATCCCGGGCATCCACTGGGTTTTCCATGGAGCCGGTCAACCGTCCTTCACCGAGTGTTGCATTGCGTCCGAGGTCTTGAAAGTCTTGTCTTAGTCCGGTCTTGATTATTATATCAATCTCGCATCACTCGTGGTATACACTCAACCGATAACCCGTCTACTCAAGCATAGCATTAAGAAATTGTCGTCCCGGGGCCAAGTATCGGGGTTGTTGTGTTCCTACCACATGATACTACAACTAGAATATAGCTTCCAAG
>NC_058522.1:205293622-205311122 GCF_904849725.1 Hordeum vulgare subsp. vulgare | reverse complement strand
GAATATATACATTATGTACTGTGTGTGTACCGGCATGATCTTGGGATGGTACGGAAACACCACAGGCTTGACTCGTCTTGAGTCCGGTCGTTACAGAAATGGTATTCAGAGCACACGCTGACCTTAGGACGTAACCTCTAGGAATGGAAAAGCCTTAGGAAGAAAACTATTTTCTCTTATGTCTATAAATCTTCTAATTCCTCTTCTAATCATTTCTGACTTCTCTCCGATTTTCCAATGTTTAGATGGCCACCTTCATCCCTGTTAAGTTCACGGAGTTTTGCCAGCCCGACGCCACTATGCCGTTCGGAAAGGAGCTGGTGCAGATCACCAAGGACTTGAGGATTGCTCTGCCGACTATCACAGGGAAGCCAACTTCGTCTTACCCGGAGGATTCACGCTACAGGATCGAGGTGCACATTCCCGGAAGGACATTCCAGCCGCGCACTGAGCCGATGGATTTCAAGTTCATCGCACCCAACTGGATTCTCGGAAGGGACATGGCGATCCATTGTGCACTCGGACGTATCCAGGAAGAATACAAAGGCTGCCATATTTCCCCAGACCTATTCACCGTATCCCGGAGAAACGAAGACGGAGAAATCATCTCAAGCAAGACCAAGGACGCTCTCTTGTCTTATGCCCAGACCTTGGAGAAGCACAGCGGGACTGTGGAGCATCGTGTGATCAAGGATGCCAGGAAGATCAAGCAACTTTCACTCCGCGAGCTTGAACTCGAAGAAGCAGCCCAGGAAGCCCACTATGAACATGAACTGGAGGCGAAGGACTTTCTGGAGCGGATCGAGAAGCTGAAGACTCGAGTTGCATACCTGAAGGAGGAACTGGACATGGGCGAGAACCTTCATCCCGAAGGAGACGTAGCCCCCTTGATCAGGAACGACGAGGACTATGAAGAAAACTCCACCGAAGGACCCGTCACCATGCTTTTCTGAGGAGGACACTTAGACTAGACCACCAAATTTACTTTATCGTTATACGTTTTAGGCCGATGTTTAGGATTATCGAATTTTGTATCCTCGTGTGATCCTTCGTGATGGTATTGAATAAATGTGTGGTGTGATACTTGTGTGTTGCATTCATATGGGTAGTGTAATTACTCTTAGACCATTGTTCTATGATAATCTCACCCCTCCACAAACATCAGATGCCTCCGAGACACGCCCCTGAGTCCAACTTTCCGCTGGAACTCACCCAGTTGATCCAGCAACAAAACACCCTGATGCAGCTGATCATCCAGAACCAGAACAATAACAACAACCGTCACCCACCCCAGGCCGACAATCTCACCCGTTTCTTAAGGTTGAACCCTCCAACCTTCTCCAGCAGCATTGAGCCCATTGTGGCAGATGATTGGCTCCGCAAGGTGGAGCGTGAACTTATCACTGCTGGTTGTTCTGAATCTAAGAAGGTGCGCTTTGCCGCGCGTCAACTTGAAGGCCCTGCAGCTGCTTGGTGGGAGAACTACACCACCACTTACCCCAATACTGGAGTCACTTGGGAGCAATTCAAGCAAGCCTTCCGCACTGCACATGTCTCAGTTGGTGCAATGAGTGTGAAGAAGCGTGAGTTTCGCAACTTACGCCAGGGGAATCGCTCTGTGGCCGAGTACGTCGATGAATTCAGCATGCTCGCCCGTTATGCACCTGGAGATGTGGCCGATGATGCGGCCAAGCAGGAAAAGTTCTTGGAGGGACTCAATGATGAGCTGAGCATTCAGTTGACTGTAGCCACCTTCAACAACTACCAGGAGCTGATTGATAAGGCCCTCATCTTGGAGGGGAAACACCATCAGATTGAGAACCGCAAGCGAAAGTATGGGGTTGGAAAGTTCAACTCCGGCAGTCAGCAGAAGCCTCGCTACACCCCTTATTCAGGGAATACCGGGATTGGATCAGGTAAGTTTGGAGGACACGTTCAGCATAACCACCTAGTGCACAACCATGGAGGCCACAACCATGGAGGAAAAGGGAACCACCGCAACAACAGCAACTTCAAGAATGGCGGTACTGGCACTCAGCAGCATTCCGCTCCAGCTCAGAAGGATCTGACTCACATCACCTGATTCAAGTGTTAGAAGACGGGACAATATGCCACTGAATGTCCCCAAAACAAGCAGGGAAATGGAAATGGCAACGGCAACTCTGCAGAAAAGAAGCCCAATCCTTTTCCTCAAGCTCAGGTGAACCACCTTGATGTTGAAGAGGTCTATGATCACCTCGATACTGTGGTTGGTAAGTTTTTGCTAAATTCACCTCCAGTATTGGTACTTTTTGATTCTGGTGCAACACATTCGTTCATATCAAGGGTAGTTGTGGAAAAGTATAGTTTGCCAACTAGAACCCCCAGCCAGCCTATTAAGGTCAGTTCCCCAGGAGGCATGATGACAGCCGGGATAGGATGCCATGCTTTGAGTCTCAACATCGGGAACCATAATTTTCCCACCGACCTCATCGTATTAGAGTTCCACGGATTGGATGTAATCCTAGGCATGGATTGGTTGGCCAAGTATGAAGGGAATATTGATTGTGCCCTTAAGTCTATTTTGCTCACCACCCCCGAGCAGAAGCGGATTAAGTACGTGTCTCAGCGCCCGACACGGAGTAAGCGAGTAAACTCTCTCACAGGAGTAGTCCAGGAGGAAGTACCGATTGTACAGGAGTACCCAGATGTATTTCCGGAGGAATTGCCGGGCATGTCACCCGATAGAGAGATTGAGTTCTTGATTGAGCTATTACCCGGAACAGCCCCGATATCCAAGAGACCCTATCGGATGCCCGCAAATGACTTGATAGAAATCAAGAAGCAAATTAAGGAGTTATTGGACAAAGGGTATATTCGCCCAAGTTCTTCACCTTGGGGAGGCCAGTGCTCTTGGTGGAAAAGAAGGACAAGTCCTTGAGAATGGTTGTCGATTATCGTGCATTGAACGATGTGACCATCAAGAACAAGTACACCTTGCCAATGATCAATGATCTGTTTGATCAGTTAGTTGGAGCTCGCGTATTCTCAAATATCGATCTTTGATCCGGGTATCATCAGTTGAAGATTCGTTAACAGGATATACCCAAGACAGCCTTCACCACTCGGTACGGCTTGTATGAGTACACGGTCATGTCATTTGGACTGACTAATGCTCCGGCATAATTTATGAATCTGATGAACAAGGTATTTATGGAATACTTGGACAAGTTTGTCGTGGTGTTCATCGATGACATACTGATATTCTCCAAGAACGAAGAGGAACACAAGGAACACCTGCGTCTAGTTCTGGAGAAGCTTCGAGAGCATAAGCTATATGCAAAGTTCAGCAAATGTGAGTTTTGGTCGAAGGAAGTCGGATTCCTCCGACACGTCATCTCAAGAGAAGGAATAGCAGTGGACCCTGCCAAGGTCGCAGCAGTCACCGAATGGGTAGCACCCACTTCAGTCAAGGAGATCCGCAGTTTCCTCGGACTTGCCGGATATTACCGAAGGTTCATTGAGAATTTCTCAAAATTGCCAAGCCCATGATAGAGTTATTGAAGAAGGAATCCAAGTATATTTGGACTGAGGAATGTGAAACCAGTTTTCAAGAGCTGAAGAAACGCCTTGTTACAGCCCAGTGCTGATATTGCCGAACATTCGGAAGGATTTCCAGGTTTACTATGACGCTCTCGTCAAGGACTCGGAGGAGTGCTCATGCAAGAAGGCGAAGTTGTAGCCTATGCATCCAGACAGCTCAGACCTCATGAGTTGAATTATGCCACACATGACTTGGAACTAGCAGCCGTAGTGCACGCTCTCAAGACGTGGAGACATTTCCTGATCGGAAATAGTTGTGATGTTTACACAGATCACAAGAGCCTGAAATATATCTTCACGCAGAAGGAATTGAACCTCAGACAGAGGCGATGGCTAGAGTTGATCAAGGACTATGACATGAGATTGCATTATCACCCAGGCAAGGCAAATGTTGTTGCCGATGCGTTGAGCCGCAAGAGTTATGTGAACACACTCACAGCGGGAGGATTACCCCAGGAGTTAGTCGATGACCTCCGAGAGCTCAAATTGGAGATAGTTCCAAGAGAATTTGTTGCCACTCTGGAAATTCAGTCCACTTTGACAGAAAAGATCCGCGAAGCACAGAAATCAGACAAGGAGATAGCTGAGATTAAGCAGAAAATGGAAGACCGGAAGGCTAAAGGTTTTCGTGAGGATGAACACGGAACTTTATGGTTTGAGGATCGCATCTATGTGCCCAATGATACCGAACTGAGGAAGTTGATACTTCAGGAGGCCCATGTAACATCCCAAAATTATAAATTTTGGAATGTTAATATAATTATCAGATTGATTGTTTGTTGGTTGCCTCAGTGATTGAAACTTGTGTGAAATTTGAAACTTCTCGAAACTTTTGAATGAGAGGGAATAAAATGACTTTCCCCTTCTCCGGTGAATTCAAATTCAGGCTTTTAAAAAAGCAAAGAGAGAAGATGACATGACTTCTTCAACCATAAAGAATTTGAACGGAGATATTTGCATTTGAATTCTCTTGCATTTTTATTTGTTTTCTTCATGCAAGAAGTGCCGGGAAATACTTTGTGTCAAACAGAAAAGAGAGGAGGAAAATGACCCTCCAAAGTGCGGGCAATTTCTGAAATATTTGAGCCAAGAGAATACAAAGATTATTTGCAAAAATATTTGCAAAAAGAAATAAAGCAATTTAGTGAATTTCTGAAAAAAAACATTTTTTTTAAGTTTTTATTTTTGCTTTGGAAAAATGTTATTGGGGTAGAGAATACTTTCCTGATTTTTTGGTATATAATACCCTATATTAATATTTTGATTTATTTCCTTTTTATTTGCTTTTATTTTCTGATTCGGAAAAAGTTAGAAATTAGGAAAGTATTTTTCTTCTTTAGAAACCGCTGCCGAGCGCTTTTCAGGCCATTGGGCCGAATCCCCAGCCCTAGGGATTGAATCCCTTAAACTTAGCCCGACCGCCCCTCTCTTCCCCCACTCCCTCTCGCTGCAAGTGGTCCCCGCGACCGACCCTCCCCTCCCGTCGGCCATCTTCTTCCCTCCCCTTCCTTACTTCTGTCCGAGCCGAGCCAGTACCCCAGAATTTCGGGATTCCCCTCGGATCCTTCTCCTCCTTCCTTTCCCCCAAGCCCCCGTGGCCTATATAAACTCCACCGCCCCCGAGCCGCCCCGTTCCCACCCAAACCCCGTCGAACCACCGCCGCCCAAGCCCCACCACCGCCCGCCGGAGCAGCGAAGCTCCTGCAACCTTCGGCCGCCTCCCTGGAGAGCCACCCGTGCCCTCTCCGCTCCGCCTGACGCCTCCCCTCGGAGGAGGAGCACCGCCGCCGCCGCCCCGTCATCTCCACCCCCCCCGGAGCCCTCCCTCGCCGGCGACCACCCTCCTCGCCGGAGCTGCCCCCAGCCACGGTAGCTCTCCCTCCCCTCTCTGTTCTTTCTTTTTTTTTTCTTTATAGCCCTTAGATCTTAGATGTAGGGTATAGATTAGATCCTATAGTACACCTTCGGTTTAGAGTAGAAAAACCGGCGGTTTATTTTCACTTAATCAATTAGCCAGCGCGTTTTTGTTAGCCTCGGACGTTTGCTCCAATCGTTGCAACAAACATCTCCCGCAGCCTATAGTAGCATGCCACGTGTACCCCCTGTTAGTTACTAGTTAGTTTTATTTTTTCTGCCTATTTGCAAAAACAGAAAAGTTTCTGTTTTGTTTTGGCCCCAACTTTTTATCCCGAAGTCCAATGACATTGATTCTTGTTCCAGTAGACTCCAATGTTTCTGTAGTTTTCAAAAACATATAATTTGTCTATGTTTGAAATTTTCAAATATAAGTTAGATCAGATTTAGTTTAAACCTTGTTTTGCCTATTCCAGGAGTTTAAAAATAGATTTTAATTTGATTCTTTTTGGTACTGATCACTAGTGATCTTATTTATCAGTGGTAAAACTTTCAGATTTGTTTGAGTATTTTACCTCACTGTTTCATGTGAAACAATTTCTGTTTCACCTCTTTTAGGATTTCGGCTAATTCCTTTTCTACTTTTGTTTTAAAATATTTTTCTTTATTATTTCAGAAATATTATGTTTTGTTTATGTTAGTTAAACAGTAGTTTTGCAACAAGTTTTTATTTTAGTTTTATTTGTTTTCATGAAATCAATTCTAGTTCCTTAGTAACTTGCAATTGGTTTCCGCATTGTTTCAAATCCCGTTTGGGAATACTTTCAAAAATTTTTGTGAAAAATACTTTTTTTTAATTAATTAAATTTAAAGTTTAGTTTTGTGAAATACTTTTTTTTATCTTAGTTAAATTTTTATCTTAGTTCCTTGTTATTATTTTCTGTTAGACAAAAACTATTTAGTGTTTGACGTAGTAGAAGACTCCCTAGTCTTATTTGAAGTTTCTTTCGGAATTCCTATTCGCTTTCTTCTTTGTTTTGATTGCTAGAATGATTGGTAGTATGAGTTCTTATGTGAATGATATGTTTGCTATATAGATTTCAGCGGAGAGTGACGAGTAGTCTATCAAGTTGTTTTCTCGAGAAATTCTTCTTCGTCAACATCACTAGGCAAGTCATTTTGATCATACTATCACCTATGTTTTATGCATCGTAGTTCTACCATCCTATGCCCAATTGCATGCTGCTTAGGTACTTGGAAATTTTAGTATAGATTGTAGTATCATGTGGTAGGCACACAACAACCTCGATACTTGGCCCCGGGACGACAAATTTCATATTGCTATGCTTGAGTAGACGGGATTTCGGTTGAGTGCATAACACGAGTGTTGCAAGGTTGACTAAATAATCAAGACCGGGTAAGACAAGATTTTCAAGACCTCGAACGTAATGCAACTTTGGGTGAAGCACGGTTATTCGGCTCCCTGGAGAACCCAGTGGATGCCCGGGATGCTGGCGACGACCATGACATCCTGCGGAAAGCTTCACCTGGGCTCAAAGAGACGGACGGATATTTTCAAGACCCAAGGCTTACCTGCACAGCCACATGTCATTATGGGCTCTGGCTTGGTTGGACAACGCGGCGACTTTGGACAGGCGGTGCTAGCAGATGTAGAAGAACGGTAGGAATGGATGGGCACCGACAGGGATTCAGAGGGACCCGTTGAAAGACCATGTTTTGATCATCCGGTCTTCAAACACCCTGAAGTGCGAGGACATACACGGAGGCGATCAAATCTTGTGGGGAACGTGTGCAAAACTCTGCAGAGTACTCAAACCTAATCGATTAGCCATGTCCACGGTCATGGACAACTTGAGCCAAAGGAACTGAAGTTATCTGGATTTCTCAACACCATTATATATATTTGATGAGGGTAATATTGATAACTCAGGTATGAGAACTGGTTGGCGGAACCATCTCATTAACAACCAACTACGTAGTAACATTTTGCTTTTAGCCCTCTCTTGATGTAGGAGAAAACTTGCTTTTCGCTAAAAACTTATAGCCCCACCTACCATATATGCATATAGTATAGATGATTACTTTTCACCCCTCTCTTATGTGACTTGCCGGCATATTCAATAGGCTGACCTACACGGCTGCAACATCTTATGTTGCAGATCTTTTTCTTCGACGAGTAAGAGTACGATTCAGGGTTACGGTCTACACTCAACTTGTCGTTGGTGTTTATTGGGACTCCACTCCCTTGACTGCTTCCGCTGAAATAATTAAGGTATATATCAGTTTTACGCTATTTCCATGTGATTGCACTTTGATATATACATTGATGTACTGTGTGTGCCAGCATACTGATCCAGGGATGGCACAGAAACACACAGGCTTGACTCGTCTTGAGTCGGGTCGCTACAGAGATGGTATCAGAGCACATGTTGACTGTAGGACGTGACCCTCGAAACTGGAAATTTCTTATGATAGGATCTCTCAAAAAAATCTTATTTTTCGAGAACACCTTTCACTTGTCATCTCTTATGCTTTCATCAAATGTTCTCTCTCACCTCAAATAGTTAGACAATGCCCTTTCCCCTTTGACCACGTGAAGGATCAACCGACTCCCACCTCAAAGTAAAGAGGATTTCATTATGCAGTTGAAGCTACACCAATTGAAGACTCTCAAGACCCGAAGAACTCGAAGACCCGGAAACGTTCCAATGTTTATTAGAAGTCCAAACCCCAATTATATACCCACGTTAGTTACGATGATTTGTGAGCCGTCATTGGTGTGTGTTTTCCGACGGCCACAAATAAAACCTATTCTCAAAAATATTTTTTGTATTGTGTGTATCTCCCTCCCTCTCTTACCCGTCTCATCCCCAAAACATCAACCATACCAGATGGAGTTTGAAGCTGGACTTGTAGTCTCTGGACCAATGACCCAGCTGGAGGCTGATATATGGATTCAAAACATGGAGAACCACTTCGGGAGCAACTTGGTCTCAAGGAAGCATGAAGTGGAACACGCTCTTCAGTACTTTACGCAAAGTGTTGCAATCTGGTGGAAAATGCATCATGCCATACAAGGATTTAGTGGAGCAAAAACTTGGGACGAATTCAAGAACACCCTATTAAGATCTCGTCTCATTCGGAAGGGCTATGATAATCCGAAGGAGAGGACTTGTGCATGCAAGATATGTGGAGAAATAGGACACACCCAGGAAGAACACAAGGATGCATACACTCATTGTGAAGAAAATCACCCAGCTGAGGAGTGCCCAAGTAGTCAGGTGACTTGTTTCTTGTGCGAAGGAACCACCCACTACCCAGCTCAGTGTCACATTTACCCCAAGGTGCAATAAGTTGTCAAGCAGCAGAAAGATGCAGTGACGGAAACCCTCAAGAAGAAGATTCTAGAAGAACCGGTGATGATTGAAAATATTGAAGACCCTGATGGACAAGGTCTGACCTGATTTTTCTCCAATGCATGCTACTCATGTGGAGAAGGACATTATTCACAGGATTGCACGAAGAGAAGTCAAGAGTATCTGGGAAACTTCCCGACGGAAGAAGTGGAGTTTGATCCACTTGAAATAGAAGAACTGGCCAAAATAAAGGAGTCCGGAAAGAAGAAAAAGTACCTTCGGAAGAACTAAATATCTACAGACAAAGACCTGAGTCATGTCAGATGTTACAAGTGTATGAAGTTTGGCCACCACAAATACATGTGCTCAGGAAGGAATCCGGGAACCCAAGGAGCAAAAGCAGAAGCTAAGAAGCCTCGAGACTTGTCAGAATCATTTGCTTTTGTTGCAAGGAAGCAGGACATTTTGCCAGCGATTGTCCACAAAGGAAGAAAGCTATAATGGAGTAGTTAAGTTTTGACCGTGGCAATAAGTGTAATCTGAAGCACTCTTGTTTTTCATGAGATCATGGAGTGAAATTTTTGTAACAGAAGTCCCTGAGATTGTAATAACATCATGAATAAATCAAATTTATTGTCTCATGATTGTCTATGTTGAAACTGTATGCGTTGTTTCTCTCCGAACAAAGATCTCTGAACAATTATGAGGATATGAGAAAATATGGTCTATGCAGGCATGAGTATAATTCATTTTAAGTGTGGTAGTAATCGGTAAACCCACAGGATCCACTGAGTAGGAATGTACCATAACTACCAAGGAGACATATTCATTCCTCTGAGTACCTATTTACTGACACATGCACATGACGACTCTCTACGAGTCATTCCTCAAGGGCCCAGAAACGATCATGACCCTGACCAGTGATCATGATTACCCGAAAATCCTGAAGGACACGATGAAGCACATTCACCTTGAAGGAGATGCAGTCTACAAAGACTACCCATTTGTGGAAAACGGAGTGGAACTTTGGTACGTGGAAGTACACCTCCACCATGTGAAAGGAGTTTGTCCAAAGACTATGGGGAAATACTTTTTTCATTTCACGTGTACCACGAGCAACCTTCTTTCATGCTGTTCGTGAAGCTGCCATGGAAGCCATACGTCAGATCGGAGAAATACTTGAAGCAAGACTCCGTCATACCCAGGAATACCTGAGTGAGGTACGTGCGGAGATGATGGAGATGAAGCTCATGGCCACCATGAGAAAGCAAAAGATGGATGATTTCAAGGAACTCATTGGAAAGTTCCAGTGGAACTAAAGTACCTCCAAGAGAGACGAATGAATAATGTTCGCTGAAATGCTTGACCATACCGAACAATGTGGATGGCAACATTTGTAATAAATTACTTTTGAGTTAGAATTTTGAAGAAAGCAAGGATGTAATAAGGATTGATTATGAAATGAATATCATTTACGGAAGAAGCTATGATGGATTAGCAAACTTTTTCTTAGGAACATACGAAAACCTGAGAGTTGTGAAGATACGATAGATGTTTCGTTCAGCTTGCACAACCAATGGATTACCCGAACTTCGTTCGTGGACAAGAGAAATTCTGCAACGCTTGTGAGGATGCCCAAGTGTTAGAATGCGAGATTCGCTAAACCTTATACAGAGAAATGATTTGGGTGCGGAATGGATTGATCACCATGACGACTTACTCTTATCATTTATCTTGCTATTCGGAATGGTAAATCTGAGAGACTTACCCATATAGAGAGACGACGTTCTTTGAAGCTTTTGTTTAAGCCTTAGAGTGGTATAAGAAAAGCCCATGTACATGTCACTTGTTGTCACACGTAGGAAATTTTACGGTGAGGATGAAACCAAGACCCCTCTCTCTGCAGGATAACCACAAATGGTAGACCACCATGAGAACCATCGATATGTTATTTAGAATTGACCACGAGACTGTTAGTTAAGAAGACCCAGTGATGGAAGAAGTTTATATCAACGGGAGAGCATCACCAAAGGAATTAAAATGAAGACTGTGCGATGTCAGTTGCAAAAACCCCAGAGGATCGTTAAAGCATTTTGAGGGACCAGTATCTCTCATTTTAAGTGTGGTAGCATCCCACCTTGCCGGAGATTGGATTTGTTAGAAGACCCCCAAACCCTAACCATTCTTTCTAGCCTCTTCGAATCTCGAGGATGAGATTCATTTTAAGTGTGGTAGTTTGTAACATCCCAAAATTATAAATTAGGAAAATTTTGGGATGTTAATATAATTATTAGATTGATTGTTTGTTGGTTGCCTGAGTGATTGAAACTTGTGTGAATTTTGAAACTTTTCGAAACTTTTGAATGAGAGGGAATAAAATGACTTTCCCCTTCTCCGGTGAATTCAAATTCAAGCTTTTAAAAAGCAAAGAGTGAAGATGACATGACTTCTTCAACCATAAAGAATTTGAATGGAGATATTTGCATTTGAATTCTCTTGCATTTTTATTGGTTTTCTTCGTGCAAGAAGTGCCGGGAAATACTTTCTGTCAAACAGAAAAGAGAGGAGGAAAATGACCCTCCAAAGTGCGGGCAATTTCTGAAATATTTGTGCCAAAAGAATATAAAGATTATTTGCAAAAATATTTGCAAAAAGAAATAAAGCAATTTAGTGAATTTCTGAAAAAGAAACTTTTTTTTAAAGTTTTTATTTTTGCTTTGGAAAAATGTTATTCGGGTAGAGAATATTTTTCTGATTTTTTTGGTATATAATACCCTATATTAATATTTTGATTTATTTCGTTTTTATTCGCTTTTATTTTCTGATTCGGAAAAAGTTAGAAATTAGGAAAGTATTTTTCTTCTTTAGAAACCGATGCCGAGCGCTTTTTAGGCCATTGGGCCGAATCCCCAGCCCCAGGGATTGAATCCCTTAAACTTAGCCCGACCGCCCCTCTCTTCCCCCACTCCCTCTCGCTGCCAGTGGTCCCCGCGACCGACCCTCCCCTCCCGTCGGCCATCTTCTTCCCTCCCCTTCCTTACTTCTGCCCGAGCCGAGCCAGTACCCCAGAATTTCGGGATTCCCCTCGGATCCTTCTCCTCCTTCCTTTCCCCCAAGCCCCCCTGGCCTATATAAACTCCACCGCCCCCAAGCCGCCCCGTTCCCAACCAAACCCCGTCGAACCGCCGCCGCCCAAGCCCCGCCACCGCCCGCCGGAGCAGCGAAGCTGCTGCAACCTTTGGCCGCCTCCCTGGAGCGCCACCCGAGCCATCTCCGCTCCGCCTGACGCCTCCCCTCGGAGGAGGAGCACCGCCGCCGCCGCCCCGTCATCTCCACCGCCCCCCGGAGCCCTCCCTCGCCGGCGACCACCCTCCTCGCCGGAGCTGCACCCAGCCACGGTAGCTCTCCCTCCCCTCTCTATTCTTTCTTTTGTTTTTATTTATAGCCCTTAGATCTTAGATGTAGGGTATAGATTAGATCCTATAGTACCCCTTCGGTTTAGAGTAGAAAACCGGTGGTTTATTTTCACTTAATCAATTAGCCAGCGCGTTTTTTGTTAGCCTCGGCCGTTTGCTCCAATCATTGCAACAAACATCTCCCGCAGCCTATAGTAGCATGCCACGTGTACCCCCTGTTAGTTACTAGTTAGTTTTATTTTTTCTGCCTATTTGCAAAAACAGAAAAGTTTCTGTTTTGTTTTGGCCACAACGTTTTATCCCGAAGCCCAATGACATTGATTCTTGTTCCAGTAGACTCCAATTTTTCTGTAGTTTTTAAAACATATAATATGTCTATGTTTGAAATTTTCAAATATAAGTTAGATCAGATTTAGTTTAAACCTTGTTTGGCCTATTCCAGGAGTTTAAAACTATATTTTAATTTGATTCTTTTTGGTACTGATCACTTGTGATCTTATTTATCAATGGTAAAAATTTCAGATTTCTTTGAGTATTTTAGCTCACTGTTTCATGTGAAACAATGTCTGTTTCACCTCTTTTAGGATTTCGGCTAATACCTTTTCTACTTTTGTTTTAAAATATTTTTCTTTATTATTTCAGAAATATTATGTTTTGTTTATGTTAGTTAAACAGTAGTTTTGCAACAAGTTTTTATTTTTGTTTTATTTGTTTTCATGAAATCAATTCTAGTTCCTTAGTAACTTGCAATTGGTTTCCGCATTGTTTCAAATCCCGTTTGGGAATATGTTCAAAAAGTTTTGTGAAAAATACTTTATTTTATCTTAGTTAAATTTTTATCTTAGTTCCTTGTTATTATTTTTTGTTAGACAAAAACTATTTAGTGTTTGACGTAGTAGAAGACTCCCTAGTCTTATTTGAAGTTTCTTTCGGAATTCCTATTCGCTTTCTTCTTTGTTTTGATTGCTAGAATGATTGCTAGTATGAGTGCTTATGTGAATGATATGTTTGCTATATAGATTTCAGCGGAGAGTGACGAGTAGTCTATCAAGTTATTTTCTTGAGAAATTCTTCTTCGTCGACATCACCAGGCAAGTCATTTTGATCATACTATCACCTATGTTTTATGCATCGTAGTTCTACCATCCTATGCCCAATTGCATGCTGCTTAGGTACTTGGAAATTTTAATATAGATTGTAGTATCATGTGGTAGGCACACAACAACCTCGATACTTGGCCCCGGGACGACAAATTTCATATTGCTATGCTTGAGTAGACGGGATTTCGGTTGAGTGCATAACACGAGTGTTGCAAGGTTGACTAAATAATCAAGACCGGTTAAGACAAGATTTTCAAGACCTCGGACGCAATGCAACTCTGGGTGAAGGATGGTTGATCGGCTCCCTGGAGAACCAAGTGGATGCCCGGGATGCTGGGGACGGCCATGACATCCTGCGGAAAGCTTCACCCAGGCTCAAAGAGACGGATGGATATTTTCAAGACCCAAGGCTTACCTGCACAGCCACAAGTCATTATGGGCTCTGGCTTGGTTGGACAACGCGGTGACTCTCGACAGGCGGTGCTAGCAGATGTAGAAGAACGGTAGGAATGGATGGGCACCGACAGGGATTCAGAGGGACCCGTTGGAAGACCATGTTTTGACCATCCGGTCTTCAAACACCCTGAAGTGCGAGGACATACACGGAGGCGATCAAATCTTGTGAGGAACGTGTGCAAAACTCTGCAGAGTACTCAAACCTAATCGATTAGCCGTGTCCACGGTCATGGACAACTTGAGCCAAAGGAACTGAAGTTATCTGGATTTCTCAACACCATTATATATATTTGATGAGGGTAATATTGATAACTCGGGTATGAGAACTGGTTGGCGGAACCATCTCATTAACAACCAACTACGTAGTAACATTTTGCTTTTAGCCCTCTCTTGATGTAGGAGAAAACTTGCTTTTCGCTAAAAACTGATAGCCCCACCTACCATATATGCATATAGTATAGATGATTACTTTTCACCCCTCTCTTATGTGACTTGCCGGCATATTCAATATGCTGACCTACACGGCTGCAACGTCTTATGTTGCAGATATTTTTCTTCGACGAGTAAGAGTACGATTCAGGGATACGGTCTACACTCAACTTGCCATTGGTGTTTATTGGGACTCCACTCCCTTGACTGCTTCCGCTGAAATAATTAAGGTATATATCAGTTATACGCTATTTACATGTGATTGCACTTTGATATATACATTGATGTAGTGTGTGTTCCAGCATACTGATCCAGGGATGGCATAGAAACTCAGAGGCTTGACTCATCTTGAGACGGGTCGCTACAGCCCATGATTCCCCGTACTCGATACACCCCGGCAACACCAAGATGTATCTGGATCTGAAAGAAAGTTTCTGGTGGACAGGATTGAAGAAAGACATTGCCGAGTTCGTAGCGATATGCGATGTTTGTCAGCGAGTAAAAGCCGAGCGTCAGAAGCCAGCAGGTTTGCTCCAACCTCTGCCGATACCCGAGTGGAAATGGGAAAAGCTTGGTATGGACTTCATCACAGGATTACCCAGGACCCGTTGTGGCTATGATTCTATTTGGGTTGTGGTCGATCGTTTGACCAAGGTAGCTCACTTCATTTCGGTGAAGACTACTTACACGAGTGCCAAGCTGGCCAAGATATATATGACGAGGATCGTATATCTACACGGAGTACCGAAGAGAATTGTGTCAGATAGAGGGACTCAGTTCACATCAAAATTTTGGCACCAACTGCATGAAACCTTGGGAACGAGATTGGAGTTCAGCACAGCTTTTCACCCACAGACAGATGGACAGACCGAGAGAGTTAATCAGATTCTGGAAGACATGTTGAGAGCTTGCGCACTAGACTATGGGTCTAGTTGGGATGACAATTTACCTTATGCCGAGTTCTCATACAACAACAGCTACCAGTCCAGTCTGAAGATGGCCCCTTTCGAAGCTCTATACGGAAGGAGGTGCAGAACACCGTTGATGTGGGATGGAGTTGGAGACCGACAACTTTTTCGTCCCGACCTTATCCGAGATTCTGAAGAGAAGGTCAAGCTAATTCGTGACCGACTCAAGATAGCTCAGTCCAGGCAGAAGAGTTATGCTGACAGCAAACGCAAGGAAGTAACGTACGAAGTGGGAGACCGAGCATATCTTCGGGTGTCTCCACTTCGAGGAATCAAGAGATTCGGTGTGAAAGGAAAATTAGCACCTCGTTACATTGGCCCCTACAAAATTCTTGAACGTAGAGGCGGAGTTGCATACAAACTGGAACTGCCGGAAGGATTGTCCGGAGTTCATGATGTTTTCCATGTTTCCCAGTTGAAGAAATGCCACGCTGAGATGGCCGATGTTCCGTTGAGAGATACAGTGCCCCTAGAGGCCAAACAGCTTGACACTGATCTGACGTATGAGGAGAAATCCGTCAGGATTCTCGAGACTGCCAACAGAGTTACCCGCAGCAAGGTCATCAAGTTCTGCAAGGTGTTGTGGAGCCACCAAACTGAGGAAGAAGCCACCTAGGAACGAGAAGAGGATCTTCGTCGAGACCACCCGCACCTGTTTTCTAGCCAACCCGAATCTCGAGGGCGAGATTCATCTTAAGGTGGGTAGGTTTGTAACATCCCAATTTTCCTAATTGGGAATGTTTTACATTGTAGCTAAGCATCTATGCATATTGATTGAAATAAATTTAGCACTTGAATTCTTTCGTCTTTTGAGTTGCCTTTCCATCTTTTTCCTCGCACGAGAAATGCCCGGAGAAATACTCTCTTGCACGCAAGAGACAGAGCGGAGGAAAATGACCCTCCAAAGTGCGAGCAATTTCTGAAATCTTGGAGCCAAGAAAATCCAAAGTTATTGCAAAAATATTTGCAAAAAGAAATAAAGCAAATTTGGGAATTTCTGAAAAAAAACATTTTTTTAAGTTTTTATTTTTGCTTTGGAAAAATGTTATTCGGGTAGAGGATATTTTTCTGATTTTTTTGGTATATAATACCCTATATTAATATTTTGATTTATTTCCCTTTTATTCGCTTTTGATTTTCTGTTTCGGAAAAAGGTTTAAAAATACGAAAGTTTTTCTTTTTTGGAAGCCGCGGCCCTGAGCGTTTATTAGGCCATGGGCCGATCCTAACCGCCAGGGAATAAATCCCTTAGATCTCGGCCGACCTCCCCTCTCTTCCCCGCCTCCCTCTCTATGATCGCTGGGCCCCACTGGCCGACTTCTCTCTCCCGCGGTCTTCTTCTTCCTCCCCCTTCCAAAATGCTGCCCGAGACCGAGCCCCCCCCAGGACTCGGGATTCCTTCCCTAATCCTCTCTCCCCCTTCCTTTCCTCTCCCCTCCTGGCCTATAAATACCACCGCCACCGGCCGCCCCCGTTCCCACCCCCTCACCGAGCCACCGCCGCCCCGGAGCCTCCCCTGCCGCAGCCCACCAGCAGCCGAGCTGCACCTTCGGCCGCCTCCCTGGAGCGCCACCCGAGCCACCCCCACTCCGCCCGACGCCTCCCCTCGGAGGAGGACCACCGCCGCCGCCTCCCCGTCTCTCCACCGCCCCCCGGAGCCCCTCACCCTCGCCGGCGACGCCACCTCACCGGAGTAGCCTCCCACAGCCACGGTAGCTTCTCCTCTTCTCTGTTGTTTTCTTCTTTTCTTTTGTAGCCCTTAGATCATTATTAGATGGTGTAGATTAGATCCTTAGAATACCCTTTCGGTTTAGAGTAGAAAACCGGCGGTTTTAATTCACTTATTCATTTAGCCAGCAAGTTTTACTAGCCCTCAGCCATTTGCTCCTAACCTTGCAACAAACATCTCCCGCAGCCTATAGTAGTGCGCCACGTGTACCCCCTATTAGATACTAGTTAGTTTCATTTTTTCTGTCTAACTTGCAAAAACAGAAAGTTTCTGTTTTGTTTTGGCCACAACTTTTGATCCCGAAGTCCAATGACATTGATTCTTATTCCAGTAGACTCCAATTTGTCTGTAGTTTTTCAAAACATATAATTTGTCTATGTTTGAAATTTTCAAATATAAGTTAGATCAGATTTAGTTTAAACCTTGTTTTGCCTATTCCAGGAGTTTAAAAAATGATTTTGAGTTGATTCTTTTTGCTACTCCTTCCTAGTGATAAAATCCTACTGTGGTAGAAGTTTCAAAAATTTTAAAGTATTTTTACTGGTGTTTTCAAGGGAAACAAGTTTCTGCCATAGCGACGCGTGTTGAA
>NC_058522.1:205281122-205288622 GCF_904849725.1 Hordeum vulgare subsp. vulgare | reverse complement strand
AACATAGGAAAATAACATGATCAAAATGACTTGCCTTGATGATAGTTGTCTTGATCGAGCGCTTCTAAGTAACACGCTTCGCACTCCGGGTGATCTACCGATACAAACACAATACACACCATAAGCACTACAATCAAGAAACAAGTAAAAATAACATCACAAGTAAAGTTTGCTAAGGCCTAAGTAAAAGAATTCAATACGCGTCACTAAGGAAGAAACTTGTTTCTGTTAAAAACCCCAGTACAATTACTTTAAAACTTTTGAAACTTCTACCACAGTAAGATATAATCACTAGGAAGCAGTAGCAAAAAGAATCAACTCAAAATCATTTTTTAAACTCCTGGCATAAGCAAAACAAGGTTTAACCAAAATCTGATCTAATTCATATTTGAAAATTTCAAACATAGACAAATTATATGTTTTTAAAAACTACAGAAAATTTGGGATCTACTGGAACAAGAATCAACATCGTTGGGCTTCGGGATCAAAGGTTAGGGCCAAAACAAAACTGAAACTTTGCTGTTTTTGGAACTAGACAGAAAAAAGAAACTAATTTGCTAACAGACAGGGGGTACACGTGGCGCGCTGTGAGTGGCTGCGGGGGTGTATGTTGCTAACATTAGGAGCAAACGGCCGAGATCTAACAGAGACTTACTGGCTAATAGTTAAGTGAAATAAAATCCGAGCGGTTTTCTTAGCTAAACCGAACAGGTAACTACTTCTAATCTAACGCGTCGGTATTAGATCCAACGGCTACAGAGGAGGGGTGGGGTGCTCACCGGCGGGATGAACTCCGGCAGGAGTTCGACGGCGGCGGCGGCTGGGGCGAGGTCGGGGACGGCGGTGCAGAGGGGCTCCGGCGACGGTGAGAGCTCCAGAGGATGCGGGCGAGGACGGCGAGCATGATGGAGGCGTCGGGGAGTGCTCCGGAGGCTCGGGGTGGCCGCCTCGGGTGGCCGAAGTTGGTGGAGCTCGGTGCTCGCCGGCGAGGTCCACGGCAGGGGCTTGGGGGGCGACGGCTCGGCATGGCGGTGGGGAACGGGGTGCGGGCAGCCGGGGGGTTATTTATAGGCGGGGTGGGGGGCTGGGAAGGAAGGGGCAGTCGACCGAGGCTTAGGGGATTCGGGTCCCGGGCTGTGGGGGGGGGGCACTGCTATTAAGTGCCCAGGCGGCGGTTTCCAAAAAAAAATGCTTTCCTATTTAATCTTTTTCCGGAACAAAAAAATAAAAGTGAATAAAAAGGAAACAAATAAAATATTTAATAGGGGGTATTATATACCAAAAAATCAGAAAAATATCCTCTACCCGAATAACATTTTTCCAAGGCAAAAATAAAAATTGAAAAAAATGTTTTTTTTATTCAGAAATTCCCTAAATGCTTTATTTTATTTTTGCAAATATTCTCACGATAAAACTTTGGATTTCTTGGCTCCAAATATTTCAGAAATGTCCGCACTTTGAAGGGTCATTTTCCTCCGCTCTCTCTCTTGCGTGCAAGAGAGTATTTTCCCGGCATTTCTTGTGTGGGGAAAAATGAAAATGCAAAATCAAAAGGCGAAAGAATTCAAATGCCAATTAGGAAAATTGGGATGTTACAAACCTACCCACCTTAAGATGAATCTCGCCTTCGAGATTCGGGTTGGCTAGAAAATAGGTGCGGGTGGTCTCGACGAAGATCCTCTTCTTGTTCCGAGGTGGCTTCTTCCTCCGTGTGGTGGCTCCACAACACCTTGCAGAACTTGATGATCTTGCTGCGGGTAACTCTGTTGGCAGTCTCGAGAATCCTGACAGGTTTCTCCTCATACATCAGATCGCTGTCAAGCTGTATGGCCTCTAGGGGCACGGTATCTCTCAACGGAACATCGGCCATCTCAGCGTGGCATTTCTTCAACTGGGAAACATGGAAGACATCATGAACTCCGGACAATCCTTCCGGCAGTTCCAGTTTATATGCAACTTCGCCTCTACGTTCAAGAATTTTGTAGGGGCCAATGAAACGGGGTGCTAACTTTCCTTTCACACCAAATCTCTTGATTCCTCGAAGCGGAGACACCCGAAGATATCCTCGGTCTCCCACTTCGTACGTTACTTCCTTGCGTTTGCTGTCAGCATAACTCTTCTGCCTTGACTGAGCTATCTTGAGTCGGTCACGAATTAGCTTGACCTTCTCTTCAGAATCTCGGATAAGGTCGGGACCAAAAAGTTGTCGGTCTCCAACTCCATCCCACATCAACGGTGTTCTGCACCTCCTTCCGTATAGAGCTTCGAAAGGGGCCATCTTCAGAGTGGTCTGGTAGTTGTTGTTGTATGAGAACTCGGCATAAGGCAAATTGTCATCCCAACTAGACCCATAGTCTAGTGCGCAAGCTCTCAACATGTCCTCCAAAATCTGATTGACTCTCTCGGTCTGTCCATCTGTCTGCGGGTGAACAGCTGTGCTGAACTCCAATCTCGTTCCCAAGGTTTCATGCAGTTGGTGCCAAAATTTTGATGTGAACTGAGTCCCTCTATCTGACACAATACTCTTCGGTACTCCGTGCAGACATACGATCCTGGTCATATATATCTTGGCCAGCTTGGCACTCGTGTAAGTAGTCTTCACAGGAATGAGGTGAGCTACCTTGGTCAAACGATGGACCACAACCCAAATAGAATCATAGCCAGAACGGGTCCTGGGTAATCCTGTGATGAAGTCCATACCAAGCTTTTCCCATTTCCACTCGGGTATCGGTAGAGGTGGGAGCAAACCTGCTGGCTTGTGATGCTCGGCTTTTACTTGCTGACAAACATCGCATATTTCTACAAACTCGGCAATGTGTTTCTTCATTCCTGTCCACTAGAAACTTTCTTTCAGATCCAGGTACATCTTGGTGTTGCCGGGGTGTATCGAGTACGGGGAATCATGGGCCTCCTGAAGTATCAACTTTCTGAGTTCGGGATTATTGGGCACATAGATGCGATCCTCAACCCATAAAGTTCCGTGTTCATCCTCACGAAAACCTTTAGCCTTCCCATCTTTCATTTTCTGCTTAATCTCAACTATCTCCTTGTCTGATTTCTCTGCCTCGCGGATCTTTTCGGTCAAGGTGGAATGAATTTCTAGTGTGGCAACAAATCCACTTGGAACTATTTCCATTTTGAGCTCTCGGAGTTCATCGACTAACTCCTGGGGTAATCCTCCTGCTATGAGTGTGTTCACATAACTCTTGCGGCTCAACGCATCGACTACAACATTTGCCTTGCATGGGTGATAATGCAATCTCATGTCATAGTCCTTGATCAACTCTAGCCATCGCCTCTGTCTGAGGTTCAACTCCTTCTGCGTGAAGATATATTTCAGGCTCTTGTGATCAGTGTAAACATCACAACTATTTCCGATCAGAAAATGTCTCCAGGTCTTGAGAGCGTGCACTATAGCTGCTAGTTCCAAGTCATGTGTGGCATAATTCAACTCATGAGGTCTGAGCTGTCTGGATGCATAGGCTACAACTTTACCTTCTTGCATGAGCACTCCTCCGAGTCCTTGACGAGAAGCGTCACAGTAAACCTGGAAATCCTTCCGAATGTTCGGCAATATCAGCACTGGGGCTGTAACAAGACGTTTCTTCAGCTCTTGAAAACTGGTTTCACATTCCTTAGTCCAAACATACTTGGATTCGTTCCTCAATAACTCTGTCATGGGCTTGGTGATCTTTGAGAAATTCTCAATGAACCTCCGGTAATATCCGGCAAGTCCGAGGAAACTGCGGATCTCCTTGACTGAAGTGGGTGCTACCCATTCGGTGACTGCTGCGACCTTGGTAGGGTCCACTGCTATTCCTTCTCCTGAGATGACGTGTCCGAGGAATCCGACTTCCTTCAACGAAAACTCGCATTTGCTAAACTTTGCATACAGCTTATGCTCTCGAAGTTTCTCCAGAACTAGACGCAGATGTTCCTTGTGTTCCTCTTCGTTCTTGGAGAATATCAGTATGTCATCGATGAACACCACGACAAACTTGTCCAAGTATTCCATAAATACCTTGTTCATCAGATTCATAAAATATGCCGGAGCATTAGTCAGTCCAAATGACATGACCGTGTACTCATACAAGCCGTACCGAGTGGTGAAGGCTGTCTTGGGTATATCCTGTTCACGAATCTTCAACTGATGATACCCGGATCGAAGATCGATCTTTGAGAATACGCGAGCTCCAACTAACTGATCAAACAGATCATTGATCATTGGCAATGTGTACTTGTTCTTGATGGTCACATCGTTCAATGCACGATAATCGACAACCATTCTCAAGGACTTGTCCTTCTTTTCCACCAAGAGCACTGGCCTCCCCAAGGTGAAGAACTTGGGCGAATATACCCTTTGTCCAATAACTCCTTAATTTGCTTCTTGATTTCTATCAAGTCATTGGCGGGCATCCGATAGGGTCTCTTGGATATCGGGGCTGTTCCGGGTAATAGCTCAATCAAGAACTCAATCTCTCTATCGGGTGACATGCCCGGCAATTCCTCCGGAAATACATCTGGGTACTCCTGTACAATCGGTACTTCCTCCTGGACTACTCCTGTGAGAGAGTTTACTCGCTTACTCCGTGTCGGGCGCTGAGACACGTACTTAATCCGCTTCTGCTCGGGGGTGGTGAGCAAAATAGACTTAAGGGCACAATCAATATTCCCTTCATACTTGGCCAACCAATCCATGCCTAGGATTACATCCAATCCCTGGGACTCTAATACGATGAGGTCGGTGGGGAAATTATGGTTCCCGATGTTGAGACACAAAGCATGGCATCCTATCCCGGCTGTCATCATGCCTCCTGGGGAGCTGACCTTAATAGGCTGGCTGAGGGTTCTAGTTGGCAAACTATACATTTCCACAAATACCCTTGATATGAATGAATGTGTTGCACGAGAATCAAAAAGTACCAATACTGGACGTGAATTTAGCAAAAATTTACCAACCACAGTATCGGGGTGATCATAGACCTCTTCAACATCAATGTGGTTCACCTGAGCTCAAGGAAAAGCATTTGGCTTCTTTGTTGCAGAGTTGCCGTTGTTGTTTCCATTTCCCTGCTTGTTCTGGGGACATTAAGTGGCATAGTGTCCCGTATTCTGACACTTGAAGCAGGTGATGTGATTCAGATCCTTCTGAGCTGGAGCTGAATGCTGCTGAGTGCCAGTACCGCCATTCTTGAAGTTGCTGTTGTTGCGGTGGTTCCCATTTCCTCCATGATTGTGGCCTCCATGGTTGTGCACTAGGTGGTTATGCTGGACGTGTCCTCCAAACTTACCGGATCCAGTCCCGGTATTCCCTGAATAGGGGGTGTAGCGAGGATTCTGCTGAGTCCCGGAGTTGAACTTTCCAATCCCATACTTCCGCTTGCGGTTCTCCATCTGCTGGTGTTTCCCCTCCAAGATGAGGGCCTTATCAACAAGCTCCTGGTAGTTGTTGAAGGTGGCTACAGTCAACTGAATGCTCAGCTCATCATTGAGTCCTTCCAAGAACTTTTCCTGCTTGGCCGCATCATCGGCCACATCTCCAGGTGCATAACGGGCGAGCATGCTGAATTCATCGACATACTGAGCTACAGAGCGATTCCCCTGGCGTAAGTTGCGAAACTCACGCTTCTTCAGACTCATTGCACTAGCTGAGACATGTGCGGTACGGAAGGCTTGCTTGAATTTCTCCCAAGTGACACCAGCAATGGGGTATGTGGTGGTGTAGTTCTCCCACCAAGCAGCTGCAGGGCCTTCAAGTTGATACGCGGCAAAGCGTACCTTCTCAGCTTCAGTACAACCAGCCGTGATAAGTTCACGCTCCATCTTGCGGAGCCAATCATCTGCCACAATGGGCTCAATCCTGCTGGAGAAAGTCGGAGGGTTCAACCTCAGGAAACGGGTGAGATTGTCGGCATGGGTGGATGATGGTTGTTGTTATTGTTCTGGTTCTGGATGATCAGCTGCATCAGGGTGTTCTGTTGCTGGATCAACTGGGTGAGTTCCGGCGGAAAGTTGGACTCAGGGGCGCGTCTCAGAGGCATCTGATGTTTGTAGAGGTGTGAGATTAGCATAGAACAATGGTCTAAGAGTAATTACACTACCCATATGAAATGCAACAAACAAGTATCACACCACACATTTTATTCAATACCATCAGAAAGGTTCACACGAGGATACAAAATTCGATAATCCTAAACATCGGCCTAAGCGTATAACGATAAAGTAAATTTGGTGGTCTAGTCTAAGTGTCCTCCTCAGAAAAGCATGGTGATGGGTCCTTCGGTGGAGCTTTCTTCATAGTCCTCGTGATTGCTGATCAAGGGGGCTACGTCACCTTCGGGATGAAGGTTCTCGCCCATGTCCAGTTCCTCCTCCAGATATGCAACTCGAGTCTTCAGCTTCTCGATCCGCTCCAGAAAGTCCTTCACCTCCAGTTCGTGCTCATAGTGGGCTTCTCGGGCTGCTTCTTCGAGTTCGAGTTCGCGGAGTGACAGTTGCTTGATCTTCCTGGCGTCCTTGATCACACGATGCTCCAAAGTCCCGCTGTGCTTCTCCAAGGTCTGGGCATAAGACAGGAGAGTGTCCTTGATCTTGCTGGAGATGATTTCTCCGTCTTCGCTTCTCCGGGATACCGTGAATAGGTCTGGTGAAATAGGGCAGCCTTTGTACTATTCCTTGATACGTACGAGTGCACAATGGATCGCCATGTCCGTTCCGAGAATCCAGTTGGGTGCGATGAACTTGAAATCCACCAGCTCAGTGCGCGGCTCGAATGTCCTTCCGGGAACGTGCACCTCGATCCTGTACCGTGAATCCTCCGGGTAAGACGAAGTCGGCTTCCCTGTGATAGTCGGCAGAGCAATCCTCAAGTCCTTGGTGATCTGTACCAGCTCCTTTCCGAAAGGCATAGTGGCGTCGGGCTGGCAAAACTCCGTGAACTTAACAGGGATGAAGGTGGCCATCTAAAACATTGGAAAATCGGAGAGAAGTCAGAAATGATCAGAAGAGAAAATAGAGGATTTATAGACATAAGAAAATAGTTTTCTTCCTAAGGCTTTTCCATTCCTAGAGGTTACGTCCTATGGTCAGCGTGTGCTCTGATACCATTTCTGTAGCGACCTGACTCAAGACGAGTCAAGCCTCTGGTATTTCCGTACCATCCCAAGATCATGCTGGTACACACTCAGTACATAATGTATGTATTCAAGAGTTCAATCACACAGCTTTATTAATCGAAATCTCATAAAGAGTACTTTATTATAATAAAGGATTACAATAAAGTGGCTGAAGGCCATCTCATGAGATATCTAACGAAGACTAGCGGAAGCATCAGGTAGACGAGTCCATCTGACTCTAGGGCATGTCGCTGAGGGTAGATCGTAGCCTCACTCCTGATCGGAAAAGTACTCTGCAACATGATACGTTGCAGCCGTGTAGGTCAGCATATTGAATATGAAGGCAAGTCATCAAAGAGTGGAGTAAAAATAACAATCAACTATC
>NC_058522.1:205233622-205238622 GCF_904849725.1 Hordeum vulgare subsp. vulgare | reverse complement strand
TAGACTAGACCACTAAATTTACTTTATCGTTATACGTTTTAGGCCGATGTTTAGGATTATCGAATTTTGTATCCCCGTGTGAACCTTTGTGATGATATTGAATAAAAATGTGTCGTGTGATACTTGTGTGTTGCTTTCATATGGGTAGTGTAATTTCTCTTAGACCATTGTTCTATGCTAATCTCACCCCTCTACAAACATCAGATGCCTCCGAGACGCGCCCCTGAGTCCAACTTTCCGCCGGAACTCACCCAGTTGATCCAGCAACAAAACACCCTGATACAGCTGATCATCCAGAACCAGAACAATAACAACAACCATCACCCACCCCAGGCCGACAACCTCACCCGTTTCTCGAGGTTGAACCCTCCAACTTTCTCCAGCAGCATTGAGCCCATTGTGGCAGATGATTGGCTCCGCAAGATGGAGCGTGAACTTATCACTGCTGGTTGTTTAGAAGCTGAGAAGGTGCGCTTTGCCGCGCATCAACTTGAAGGCCCTGCAGCTGCTTGGTGGGAGAACTACACCACCACTTATCCCATTGCTGGAGTCACTTGGGAGCAATTCAAGCAAGCCTTCTGCACCGCACTTGTCTCAGCTGGTGCAATGAGTCTGAAGAAGCATGAGTTTCGCAACTTACGCCAGGGGAATCGCTCTGTGGCCCAGTACGTCGATGAATTCAGCATGCTCGCCCGTTATGCACCTGGAGATGTGGCCGATGATGCGGCCAAGCAGGAAAAGTTCTTGGAAGGACTGAATGATGAGCTGAGCATTCAGTTGACTATAGCCACCTTCAACAACTACCAGGAGCTGGTTAATAAGGCCCTCATCTTGGAGGGGAAACACCAGCAGATGGAGAACCGCAAGCGAAAGTATGGGGTTGGAAAGTTCAACTCCGGCACTCAGCAGAAGCCTCGCTACACCCCTTATCCAGGGAATACCGGGACTGGATCCGGTAAGTTTGGAGGACACGTTCAGCATAACCACCCAGTGCACAACCATGGAGGCCACAACCATGGAGGAAATGGAAACTACCGCAACAACAGCAACTTCAAGAATGGCGGTACTGGCACTCAGCAGCATTCAGCTCCAGCTCAGAAGGATCTGACTGACATCACTTGCTTCAAGTGTGAGAAGACGGGACACTATGCCACTGATTGTCCCCAGAACAAGCAGGGAAATGGAAACGGCAACGGCAACTCTGCAGCAAAGAAGCCCAATCCTTTTCCTCGAGCTCAGGTGAACCACCTTGATGTTGAAGAGGTCTATGATCACCCCGATACTGTGGTTGGTAAGTTTTTGCTAAATTCACGTCCAATATTGGTACTTTTTGATTCTGGTGCAACACATTCTTTCATATCAAGGGTAGTTGTGGAAAAGTATAGTTTGCCAACTAGAACCCTCAGCCAGCCTATTAAGGTCAGTTCCCCAGGAGGCATGATGACAGCCAGGATAGGATGCCATGCTTTGAGTCTCAACATCGGGAACCATACTTTTCCCATCGACCTCATCGTATTAGAGTCCGAGGGATTGGATGTAATCCTAGGCATGGATTGGTTGGCCAAGTATGAAGGGAATATTGATTGTGCCCTTAAGTCTATTTTGCTCACCACCCCCGAGCAGAAGCGGATTAAGTACGTGTCTCAGCGCCCGAGACGGAGTAAACGAGTAAACTCTCTCACGGGAGTAGTCCAGGAGGAAGTACCGATTGTACAGGAGTACCCAGATGTATTTCCGGAGGAATTGCCGGGCATGCCACCCGATAGAGAGATTGAGTTCTTGATTGAGCTATTACCCGGAACAGCCCTGATATCCAAGAGACCCTATCGGATGCCCGCAAATGACTTGATAGAAATCAAGAAGCAAATTAAGGAGTTATTAGCCAAAGGGTATATTCGCCCAAGTTCTTCACCTTGGGGAGCCCCAATGCTCTTGGTTGAAAAGAAGGACAAGTCCTTGAGAATGGTTGTCGATTATCGTGCATTGAACGATGTGACCATCAAGAACAAGTACCCCTTGCCGATGATCAATGATCTGTTTGATCAGTTAGTTGGAGCTCGCGTATTCTCAAAGATCGATCTTCGATCCGGGTATCATCAGTTGAAGATTCGTGAACAGGATATACCCAAGACAGCCTTCACCACTCGGTACGGCTTGTATGAGTACACGGTCATGTCATTTGGACTGACTAATGCTCCGGCATATTTTATGAATCTGATGAACAAGGTATTTATGGAATACTTGGACAAGTTTGTCGTGGTGTTCATCGATGACATACTGATATTCTCCAAGAACGAAGAGGAACACAAGGAACATCCGCGTCTAGTTCTGGAGAAACTTCGAGAGCATAAGCTATATGCAAAGTTTAGCAAATGTGAGTTTTGGTTGAAGGAAGTCGGATTTCTCGGACACGTCATCTCAGGAGAAGGAATAGCAGTGGATCCTGCTAAGGTCGCAGCAGTCACCGAATGGGTAGCACCCACTTCAGTCAAGGAGATCCGCAGTTTCCTCGGACTTGCCGGATATTACCGGAGGTACATTGAGAATTTCTCAAAGATTGCCAAGCCCATGACAGAGCTGTTGAAGAAGGAATCCAAGTATATTTGGACTGAGGAATGTGAAACCAGTTTTCAAGAGCTGAAGAAACGTCTTGTTACAGCCCCAGTGCTGATATTACCGAACATTCGGAAGGATTTCCAGGTTTACTGTGAAGCTTCTCGTCAAGGACTTGGAGGAGTGCTCATGCAAGAGGCAAAGTTGTAGCCTATGCATCCAGACAGCTCAGACCTCATGAGTTGAATTATGCCACACATGACTTGGAACTAGCAGCCGTAGTGCACGCTCTCAAGACCTGGAGACATATCCTGATCGGAAATAGTTGTGATGTTTACACTGATCACAAGAGCCTGAAATATATCTTCACGCAGAAGGAGTTGAACCTCAGACAGAGGCGATGGCTAGAGTTGATCAAGGACTATGACATGAGATTGCATTATCACCCAGGCAAGGCATATGTTGTAGCCGATGCGTTGAGCCGCAAGAGTTATGTGAACACACTCACAGCGGGAGGATTACCCCAGGAGTTAGTCGATGACCTCCGCGAGCTCAAATTGGAAATAATTCCAAGAGGATTTGTTGCCACTCTAGAAATTCAGTCCACCTTGACAGAAAAGATCCGCGAAGCACAGAAATCAGACAAGGAGATAGTTGAGATTAAGCAGAAAATGGAAGACGGGAAGGCTAAAGGTTTTCATGAGGATGAACACGGAACTTTATGGTTTCAGGATCGCATCTATGTGCCCAATGATCCCGAACTCAGGAAGTTGATACTTCAGGAGGCCCATGATTCCCCGTACTCGATACACCCCGGCAACACTAAGATGTATCTGGATCTGAAAGAATGTTTTTGGTGGACAGGATTGAAGAAAGACATTGCAGAGTTCGTAGCGATATGCGATGTTTGTCAGCGAGTAAAAGCCGAGCATCAGAAGCCAGCAGGTTTGCTCCAACCTCTGCCGATACCCGAATGGAAATGGGAAAAGCTTGGTATGGACTTCATCACAGGATTACCTCGGACCCGTTTTGGCTATGATTCTATTTGTGTTGTGGTCGATCGTTTGACCAAGGTAGCTCACTTCATTCCGGTGAAGACTACTTACACAAGTGCCAAGCTGGCCAAGATATATACGACGAGGATCGTATGTGTGCACGGAGTACCGAAGAGCACTGTGTCAGATAGAGGGACTCAGTTCACATCAAAATTTTGGCACCAACTGCATGAAACCTTGGGAACGAGATTGGAGTTCAGTACAGCTTTTCACCCGCAGACAGATGGACAGAACGAGAGAGTCAATCAAATTCTGGAAGACATGTTGAGAGCTTGCGCACAAGACAATGGGTCTAGTTGGGATGACAATTTACCGTATGCCGAGTTCTCATACAACAACAGCTACCAGACCAGTCTGAAGATGGCCCCTTTCGAAGCTCTATACGGAAGAAGGTGCAGAACACCGTTGATGTGGGATGGAGTTGGAGACCGACAACTTTTTGGTCCCGACCTTATCCGAGATTCTGAAGAGAAGGTCAAGCTAATTCGTGACCGACTCAAGATAGCTCAGTCCAGGCAGAAGAATTATGCCGACAACAAACGCAAGGAAGTAACGTACGAAGTGGGAGACCGAGCATATCTTCGGGTGTCTCCACTTCGAGGAATCAAGAGATTCGGTGTGAAAGGAAAATTAGCACCTCGTTTCATTGGCCCCTACAAAATTCTTGAGCGTAGAGGCGGAGTTGCATACAAACTGGAACTGCCGGAAGGATTGTCCGGAGTTCATGATGCCTTCCATGTTTCCCAGTTGAAGAAATGCCACGCTGAGATGGCCGATGTTCCGTTGAGAGATACAGTGCCCCTAGAGGCCATACACCTTGACAGTGATATGACGTATGAGGAGAAACCCGTCAGAATTTTCGAGACAGCCAACAGAGTTACTCGCAGCAAGATCATCAAGTTCTGCAAGGTGTTGTGGAGCCACCACACCGAGGAAGAAGCCACCTCGGAACGAGAAGAGGATCTTCGTCGAGACCACCCGCACCTATTTTCTAGCCAACCCGAATCTCGAGGGCGAGATTCATCTTAAGGTGGGTAGGTTTGTAACATCCCAATTTTCCTAATTGGGAATGTTTTACATTGTAGCTAAGAATCTATGCATATTGCTTGAAATAAATTTAGCACGTGAAATTCTTTTGTCTTTTGTTTTGGATTTCCATTTTTCCTCGCGCGAGAAAAAGCCCAGAGAAATACTCTCTTGCACGCAAGAGACAGAGCGGAGGAAAATGACCATCCATAGTGCGAGCAAATTTCTGAAATATTTGAGCCAAGAAAACCCAAAGAATATTTGCAAAAATAATTGCAAAAAGAAATAAAGAAGATTGGGAATTTCTAAAAAAAACATTTTTTTTAGTTTTTATTTTTGCTTTGGAAAAATGTTATTCGGGTAGAA
>NC_058522.1:205171122-205196122 GCF_904849725.1 Hordeum vulgare subsp. vulgare | reverse complement strand
CTATCATCAAGGCAAGTCATTTTGATCATACTATTTCCTATGTTTTTCGATGCATGGTAGTTTCACCTTTCTTTACCCAATTGCATGCTGCTTAGGTACTTGGAAATTTTTAGTATAGGTTATAGTATCATGTGGTAGGCACACGACAACCCCGATACTTGGCCCTGGGACGACAAATTTCATATTGCTATGCTTGAGTAGACGGGATTTCGGTTGAGTGCATAACACGAGTGATGCGAGGTTGATTAAATAATCAAGACCGGTTAAGACAAAATTTTCAAGACCTCGGACGCAATGCAACTCTGGGTGAAGGACGGTTGATCGGCTCCCTGGAGAAACCAGTGGATGACCCGGGATGCTGGAGACGGCCATGACATCTTGCGGAAAGCTTCACCCAGGCTCGAAGGGACGGACGGAGACTTCAAGACCCAAGGCATACCTGCACAGCCACAAGTCATTATGGGCTCTGGCTTGGTTGGACAACGCGGCGACTCTGGACAGGCGGTGCTAGCAGATGTAGAAGAACGATAGGAATGGATGGGCACCGACAGGGATTCAGAGGGACCCGTTGAAAGACCATGTTTTGATCATCCGGTCTTCAAACACCCTGAAGTGCGAGGACATACACGGAGGCGATCAAATCTTGTGGGGAACGTGTGCAAAACTCTGCAGAGTGCCCAACCTAATCGATTAGCCGTGTCCACGGTCATGGACAACTTGAGCCGAAGGCATTGAAATTCCCATGAACTCTCGACACAACTTAATAATGATGTGGGTGTTAACAACAACTCTGGTACGAGAATTGGTTGGCGGAACCATCTCGTTAACAACAAACAATGTAGTAATATTTTTCTTCCAGCCCCTCTTGTTGTAGGATAAAATTGGCTTTATGCAAAACTCATAGCCCTACCGGCCAAATATGCATGTAGAGATAGTTGATTATTATTTTTACCCCTCTTTTGATTGACTTGCCGGCATATTCCATATGCTGACCTACACGGTTGCAACGTATCATGTTGCAGAGTACTTTTCCGACCAGGAGTGAGGCTATGATCTACGCTCAGCGACATGCCCTGGAGTCGGATGGACTCGTCTACCTGATGCTTCAGCTAGTCTTCGTTAGATATCTCATGAGATGGCCTTCAGCCACTTTATTGTAAATCCTTTATTGTAATAAAGTACTCATTATGAGATTTCGATTAATAAAGTTGTGTGATTGAACTCTTGAATATATACATTAATGTACTGAGTGTGTACCAGCATGATCTTGGGATGGTACGGAAGCACCAGAGGCTTGACTCGTCTTGAGTTGGGTCGCTACATAAATGGTATTCAGAGCACACGCTGACCGTAGGACGTAACCTCTAGGAATGGAAAAGCCTTAGGAAGAAAACTATTTTTCTTATGTCTATAAATCCTCTATTTCCTCTTCTGATCATTTCTGACTTCTCTCCGATTTTCCAATGTTTTAGATGGCCACCTTCATCCCCGTTAATGTTCACAGAGTTTTGCCAGCCCGAGGCCACTATGCCTTTAGGAAAGGAGCTGGTACAGATCACCAAGGACTTGAGGATTGCTCTAACGACTATCATAGGGAAGCCGACTTTGTCTTACCCGGAGGATACATGCTACAGGATCGAGGTGCACGTTCCCGGAAGGACATTCGAGCGACGCACTCAGCCGGTTGACTTCAAGTTCATCGCACCCAACTGGATTCTCGGAAGGGACATGGCGGTCCATTGTGCACTCGGACGTATCAAGGAAGTGTACAGAGGCTGCCCTATTTCACTGGACCTATTCACGGTATCCCGGAGAAGAGAAGATGGAGAAATCATCTCAAGCAAGACCAAGGACGCTCTCCTCTCCTATGCCCAGACCTTGGAGAAGCACAGCGGGACTCTGGAGCATCGTGTGATCAAGGACGCCGGGAAGATCAAGCAACTATCGCTCCGCGAACTCGAACTCGAAGAAGCAGCCCGGGAAGCCCACTATGACCACGAACTGGAGGTGAAGGACTTTCTGGAGAGGATCGAGAAGCTGAAGACTCGAGTTGCATACCTGGAGGAGGAACTGGACATGGGCGAGAACCTTCATCCTGAAGGTGACGTAGCCCCCTTGATCAGCAATGACGAGGACTATGAAGAAAGCTCCACCTAAGGACCCATCACCATGCTTTTCTGAGGAGGACACTTAGACTAGACCACCAAATTTATCTTATCGTTAAATGTTTAGGCCGATGTTTAGGTTATCGAATTTTGTATCCCCGTGTGAACCCTTTTGATGGTATTGAATAAAATGTGTGGTGTGATACTTGTTTGTTGCATTTCATATGGGTAGTGTAATTACTCTTAGACCATTGTTCTATGCTAATCTCACCCCTCTACAAACATCAGTTGCCTCCGAGACGTGCCCCTACCCCCAACTTTCCGCCGGAACTCACCCAGTTGATCCAGCAATAGAACACCCTGATGCAGCTGATCATCCAGAACCAGAACAATAACAACAACCATCATCCACCCCAGGCCGACAATCTCACCCGTTTCCTGAGGTTGAACCCTCCGACTTTCTCCAGCAGCATTGAGCCCATTGTGGCAGATGATTGGCTCCGCAAGATGGAGCGGGAACTTATCACTGCTGGTTGTACTGAAGCTGAGAAGGTGCGCTTTTCCACGCATCAACTTGAAGGCCCTGCAGCTGCATGGTGGGAGAACTACACCACCACATACCCCATCGCTGGAGTCACTTGGGAGCAGTTCAAGCAAGCCTTCCGTACCGCACATGTCTCAGCTGGTGCAACGAGTCTGAAGAAGCGTGAGTTTCGCAACTTACGCCAGGGGAATCGCTCTGTGGCTCAGTATGTCGATGAATTCAGCATGCTCTCCCGTTATGCACCTGGAGATGTGGCCGATGATGCGGCCAAGCAGGAAAAGTTCTTGGAGGGACTCAATGATGAGCTGAGCATTCAGCTGACTGTAGCCACCTTCAACTACTACCAGGAGCTGGTTGATAAGGCCCTCATCTTGGAGGGGAAACATCAGCAGAAGGAGAACCGTAAACAGAAGTATGGGAATGGAAAGTTCAACTCCGGCACTCAGCAGAAGCCTCACTACACCCCCTATTCAGGGAATACCGGGAATGGATCCGGTAAGTTAGGAGGACACGTCCAGCATAACCACCCAGTGCACAACCATGGAGGCCACAACCATGGAGGAAATGGGAAACACCGCAACAACAACAACTTCAAGAATGGCGGTACTGGCACTCAGCAGTATTCAGCTCCAGCTCAGAAGGATCTGAACCACATCACCTTCTTCAAGTGTCAGAAGACGGGACACTATGCCACTGAATGTCCCCAGAACAAGCAGGGAAATGGAAACGGCAATGGCAACTCTGCAGCAAAGAAGCCCAATCCTTTTCCTCGAGCTCAGGTGAATCACATTGATGTTGAAGAGGTCTATGGTCACCCCGATACTGTGGTTGGCAAGTTTTTGCTAAATTCACGTCCAGTATTGGTACTTTTTGATTCTGGTGCAACGCATTCATTCGTATCAAGGGTAGTTGTGGAAAAGTATAGTTTGCCAACTAGAACCCTCAGCCAGCCTATTAAGGTCAGTTCCCCAGGAGGCATGATGACAGCCGGGATAGGATGCCATGCTTGGAGTCTCAACATCGGGAACCATAATTTTCCCAGCGACCTCATTGTATTAGAGTCCCAGGGATTGGATGTAATCCTAGGCATAGATTGGTTGGCCAAGTATGAAGGGAATATTGATTGTGCCCTTAAGTCTATTTTGCTCACCACCCCCGAGCAGAAGCGGATTAAGTACGTGTCTCAGCGCCCGAGACGGAGTAAACGAGTAAACTCTCTCACGGGAGTAGTCCAGGAGGAAGTACCGATTGTACAAGAGTACTCGGATGTATTTCCGGAGGAATTGCCAGGCATGCCACCTGATAGAGAGATTGAGTTCTTGATTGAGCTATTACCCGGAACAGCCCCGATATCCAAGAGACCCTATTCGATGCCCGCAAATGACTTGGTAGAAATCAAGAAGCAAATTAAGGAGTTGTTGGACAAAGGATATATTCGCCCAAGTTCTTCACCTTGGGGAGCCCCAGTGCTCTTGGTTGAAAAGAAGGATAAGTCCTTGAGAATGGTTGTCGATTATCGTGCATTGAACGAGGTGACCATCAAGAACAAGTACCCCTTGCCGATGATCAATGATGTGTTTGATCAGTTAGTTGGAGCCCGAATATTCTCCAAGATCGATCTTCGATCCGGGTATCATCAGCTGAAGATTCGTGAACAGGATATACCCAAGACAACCTTCACCACTCGGTACGGCTTGTATGAGTACACGGTCATGTCAGTTGGACTGACTAATGCTCCGGCATATTTTATGAATCTGATGAACAAGGTATTTATGGAATACTTGGACAAGTTTGTCGTGGTGTTCATCGATGACATACTGATATTCTCAAGGAACGAAGAGGAACACAAGGAACATCTGCGTCTAGTTTTGGAGAAACTTCGAGAGCATAAGCTGTATGCAAAGTTTAGCAAATGTGAGTTTTGGTTGAAGGAAGTCGGATTCCTCGGACACTTCATCTCAGGAGAAGGAATAGCAGTGGATCCTGCCAAGGTCGCAGCAGTCACCGAATGGGTAGCACCCAGTTCAGTCAAGGAGATCCGCAGTTTCCTCGGACTTGCCGGATATTACCGGTGGTTCATATAGAATTTCTCAAAGATCGCCAAGCCCATGACAGAGTTGTTGAAGAAGGAGTCCAAGTATGTTTGGACTGAGGAATGTGAAACCAGTTTTCAAGAGTTGAAGAAACGTCTGGTTACAGCACCAGTGCTGTTATTGCCGAACATTCGGAAGGATTTCTAGGTTTACTGTGACGCTTCTCGTCAAGGACTCGGAGGAGTGCTCATGCAAGAAGGTAAAGTTGTAGCCTATGCATCCAGACAGCTCAGACCCCATGAGTTGAATTATGCCACACATGATTTGGAACTAGCAGCCGTAGTGCACGCTCTCAAGACCTGGAGACATTTCCTGATCGGAAATAGTTGTGATGTTTACACTGATCACAAGAGCCTGAAATATATCTTCATGCAGAAGGAGTTGAACCTCAAACAGAGGCGATGGCTAGAGTTGATCAAGGACAATGACATGAGATTGCATTATCACCCAGGAAAAGCAAATGTTGTAGCCGATGCGTTGAGCCGCAAGAGTTATGTGAACACACTCATAGCAGGAGCGTTACCCCAGGAGTTAGCCGATGACCTCCGAGAGCTCAAATTGGAAATAGTTCCAAGAGGATTTGTTGCCACACTAGAAATTCAGTCCAGTTTGACAGAAAAGATCCGCGAGGCACAGAAATCAGACAAGGAGATAGCTGAGATTAAGCAGAAAATGAAAGACGGGAAGGCTAAAGGTTTTCGTGAGGATGAACACGGAACTTTATGGTTAGAGGATCGCATTTGTGTGCCCAATGATCCCAAACTCAGGAAGTTGATACTTTAGGAGGCCCATGATTCCCCGTACTCGATACAACCCGGCAACACCTGTTGGAATTATGCCCTAGAGGCAATAATAAATGTATAGTTATTATTATAATTCCTGTATCAAGATAATAGTTTATTATCCATGCTATAATTGTATTGAATGAAGACTCATTTACATGTGTGGATACATAGACGAAACACCGTCCCTAGCATGCCTCTAGTTGGCTAGCCAGTTGATCGATGATAGTCAGTGTCTTCTGATTATAAACAAGGTGTTGTTGCTTGATAACTGGATCACGTCATTGGGAGAATCACGTGATGGACTAGACCCAAACTAATTGACGTAGCATGTTGATCGTGTCATTTTGTTGCTACTGTTTTCTGCGTGTCAAGTATTTATTCCTATGACCATGAGATCATATAACTCACTGACACCGGAGGAATGCTTTGTGTGTATCAAACGTCGCAACGTAACTGGGTGACTATAAAGATGCTCTACAGGTATCTCCGAAGGTGTTAGTTGAGTTAGTATGGATCAAGACTGGGATTTGTCACTCCGTGTGACGGAGAGGTACCTCGGGGCCCACTCGGTAATACAACATCACACACAAGCCTTGCAAGCAATGTAACTTAGTGTAAGTTGCGGGATCTTGTATTACGGAACGAGTAAAGAGACTTGCCGGTAAACGAGATTGACATAGGTATATGGATACTGACGATCGAATCTCGGGCAAGTAACATACGGGAGGACAAAGGGAATGACATACGGGATTATACGAATCCTTGGCACTGAGGTTCAAACGATAAGATCTTCGTAGAATATGTAGGATCCAATATGGGCATCCAGGTCCCTCTATTGGATATTGACCGAGGAGTCTCTCGGGTCATGTCTACATAGTTCTCGAACCCGCAGGGTCTGCACACTTAAGGTTCGACGTTGTTTTATGCGTATTTGAGTTATATGGTTGGTTACCGAATGTTGTTCGGAGTCCCGGATGAGATCACGGACGTCACGAGGGTTTCCGGAATGGTCCGTAAACGAATATTGATATATAGGATGACCTCATTTGATTACCGGAAGGTTTTCGGAGTTACCGGAAATGTACCGGGAATGACGAATGGGTTCCGGGAGTTCACCGGGGGGGGCAACCCACCCCGGGGAAGCCCATAGGCTTTGGGGAGACACACCAGCCCTTAGTGGGCTGGTGGGACAGCCCCAAGGGGGCCTATGCACCAAGAGAAAGAAATCAAAGGAAAAGAAAAAAAAAGAGGGAAGAAGTGGGAAGGGAGGGGGACTCCTCCCACCAAACCAAGTCCAACTCGGTTTGGGGGGGGTCCTCCCCCCCTTGGCTCGGCCGACCCCTTGGGAGTCCCTTGGACCCCAAGGCAAGGTCCCCCTCCCTCCTCCTATATATATGGGGCTTTTAGAGCAGATTTGAGACGACTTTCTCACGGCTGCCCGACCACATACCTCCATAGTTTTTCCTCTAGATCGCGTTTCTGCGGAGCTCGGGCGGAGCCCTGCTGAGACGAGATCATCACCAACCTCCGGAGCGCCGTCACGCTGCCGGAGAACTCTTCTACCTCTCCGTCTCTCTTGCTGGATCAAGAAGGCCGAGATCATCGTCGAGCTGTACGTGTGCTGAACGCGGAGGTGCCGTCCGTTCGGTACTAGATCGTGGGACTGATCGCGGGATTGTTCGCGGGGCGGATCGAGGGACGTGAGGACGTTCCACTACATCAACCGCGTTCTCTAACGCTTCTGCTGTACGATCTACAAGGGTACGTAGATCACTCATCCCCTCTCGTAGATGGACATCACCATGATAGGTCTTCGTGCGCGTAGGAATTTTTTTGTTTCCCTTGCGACGTTCCCCAACAGTGGCATCATGAGCTAGGTTCATGCGTAGATGTCTTCTCGAGTAGAACACAAAAGGTTTTGTGGGCGGAGATGTGCGTTTTCCTGCCCTCCTTAGTCTTTTCTTGATTCCGCGGTATTGTTGGATTGAAGCGGCTTGGACCGACATTACTCGTACGCTTACGAGAGACTGGTTTCATTGTTACGAGTACCCCCCTTTCTCAAAGATGACTGGCAAGTGACGGTTTCTCCAACTTTAGTTGAATTGGATTTGGCCGAGGAGGTCCTTGGATGAGGTTAAATAGCAACTCATAGATCTCGGTTGTGGTGTTTGCGTAAGTAAGATGCGATCCTACTAGATACCCTTGGTCACCACGTAAAACATGCAACAACAAAATTAGAGGACGTCTAACTTGTTTTTGCAGGGTATGATTGTGATGTGATATGGCCAATAATGTGATGTGATATATTTGATGTATGAGATGATCATGTTGTAATAGAAATATCGACTTGCACGTCGATGGTACGGCAACCGGCAGGAGCCATAGGGTTGTCTTTATACTAACTTATGTGCTTGCGGATGCGTTTACTATTTTGCTAGGATGTAGCTTTAGTAGTAATAGCATAAGTAGCACGACAACCCCGATGGCAACACGTTGATGGATGATCATGGTGTGGCGCCGGTGACAAGAAGATCGTGCCGGTGCTTTGGTGATGGAGATCAAGAAGCACGTGATGATGGCCATATCATGTCACTTATGAATTGCATGTGATGTTAATCCTTTTATGCACCTTATTTTGCTTAGAACGACGGTAGCATTATGAGGTGATCTCTCACTAAAATTTCAAGACGAAATTGTGTTCTCCCCGACTGTGCACCGTTGCTACAGTTCATCGTTTCGAGACACCACGTGATGATCGGGTGTGATAGACTCAACGTTCACATACAACGGGTGCAAAACAGTTGCGCACGCGGAACACTCGGGTTAAGCTTGACGAGCCTAGCATGTGCAGACATGGCCTCGGAACACATGAGACCGAAAGGTCGATCATGAATCATATAGTTGATATGATTAGCATAGGGATGCTTACCACTGAAACTACTCTCGACTCACGTGATGATCGGACTTGGGATAGTGTAAGTGGATCATGAACCACTCAAATGACTAGAGAGATGTACTTTTTGAGTGGGAGTTTAGCAAATAATTTGATTAAGTTGAACTCTAATTATCTTGAACATAGTCTAAGTCCACTTTGAATATATTTGTGTTGTAGATCATGGCTCACGCAAGTGTCATCCTGAATTTTAATACGTTCCTAGAGAAAGCTAAGTTGAAAGATGATGGAAGCAACTTTGTAGACTGGGCTCGTAATCTTAAGCTAATCTTACAAGCTGGAAAGAAGGATTATGTCCTTAATGCTGCGCTAGGAGATGAACCACCCGCTACGGCTGATCAGGATGTTAAGAACGCTTGGTTAGCGCGTAAGGAGGACTACTCAATAGTTCAATGTGCAGTCTTGTATGGCTTAGAACCGGGACTTCAACGTCGCTTTGAGCGTCATGGAGCATTTGAGATGTTCCAGGAGTTGAAGTTTATCTTTCAGAAGAACGCCCGGATCGAGAGGTATGAGACCTCCGATAAATTCTATGCTTGCAAGATGGAGGAAAACTCGTCTGTCAGTGAACATGTGCTCAAAATGTCTGGGTACTCAAACCGTCTAGCTGAACTGGGGATTGAACTCCCGCAAGAAGCTATCACTGACAGAATCCTTCAATCACAGCCACCAAGCTATAAAGGCTTTGTGTTGAACTACAACATGCAAGGGATGAACAAGTCTCTCGGCGAGTTGTTTGCGATGCTGAAAGTCACAGAGTCTGAACTCCGTAAAGAGCATCAAGTGTTGATGGTGAGCAAGACCACTAGTTTCAAGAGAAACGGCAAAGGCAGGAAGGGCAATTCGAAGAAGAGCGGCAAGCCTGTTGCCAATCCGCCGAAGAAACCCAAGGCTGGACCTAAGCCTGAAACAGAGTGCTTCTATTGCAAGGGTATGGGTCACTGGAAGCGCAATTGCCCCAAGTATCTGGCAGATAAGAAGGCGGGCAAAGAAAAATCAGGTATATTTGATATACATGTTATTGATGTGTACTTAACCGGCTCTCGTAGTAGTGCCTGGGTATTCGATACCGGTTCTGCTGCTCACATTTGCAACTCGAAGCAGGAACTACGGTATAGACGAAGGCTGGCGAAAGACGAAGTGACGATGCGCGTAGGAAACGGTTCCAAGGTTGATGCAATCGCCGTCGGCACAGTGTCACTTCAACTACCATCGGGATTAGTGATGAACTTAAATCATTGTTATTTAGTGCCTGCGTTGAGCATGAACATTATATCTCGATCTTGTTTATTGCGAGACGGTTACTCTTTTAAGTCTGAGAATATTGGTTGTTCTATTTCTATGAGTAACATCTTTTATGGTCATGCACCGAATGTGAGAGGATTGTTCATATTGAATCTCGATAGCGATACGCATATACATAACATTGAGACCAAAAGAGTTAGAGTAAACAATGATAGCGCCATATTTTTGTGGCACTGCCGCTTGGGTCATATTGGTGTAAAGCGCATGAAGAAACTCCATGCTGATGGACTTTTGGAGTCACTTGACTTTGATTCACTTGACACGTGCGAACCATGCCTCATGGGCAAGATGACTAAGACTCCGTTCTCCGGAACAATGGAGCGTGCAAGTGACTTGTTGGAAATCATACATACCGATGTGTGTGGTCCGATGAGCGTGGAGGCACGCGGCGGATATCGTTATTTTCTCACCTTCACTGACGATTTAAGTAGATATGGTTATGTCTACTTGATGAAGCACAAGTCTGAAACATTTGAAAAGTTCAAGCAATTTCAGAGTGAAGTGGAAAATCATCGTAACAAAAATATCAAGTTCCTAAGGTCTGATCGTGGGGGTGAATATCTGAGTTTCGAGTTTGGTACTCACTTAAGACAATGTGGAATTGTTTCGCAGTTAACACCGCCTGGAACACCACAGCGTAATGGTGTGTCCGAACGTCGTAATCGTACTTTGTTAGAGATGGTGCGATCTATGATGTCTCTTACTGATTTGCCGTTATCATTTTGGGGTTATGCATTAGAAACAGCTGCATTCACTTTAAATAGGGCACCATCTAAATCCGTTGAGACGACACCATACGAACTGTGGTATGGCAAAAGACCAAAGTTGTCGTTTCTTAAAGTTTGGGGATGTGATGCTTATGTCAAAAAGCTTCAGCCTGAAAAGCTGGAACCCAAAGCGGAAAAGTGCGTCTTCATAGGTTACCCAAAAGAGACAGTTGGGTACACCTTCTATCTCAAATCCGAGGGCAAAGTGTTTGTTGCTAAGAACGGAACTTTTCTCGAGAAGGAGTTTCTCTCGAGAGAATTGAGTGGGAGGAAGATAGAACTTGACGAGGTTGTCGAACCTCTCATCCCTCTGGATGGTGGCGCAGGGCAAGGGGAAACCTCTGTCGTTGCAACGCCGGTTGAGGAGGAAGTTAATGATGATGATCATGAAACTCCAGTTCAAGTTTCTGTTGAACCACGCAGGTCGACGAGATCACGCGCTGCTCCAGAGTGGTACGGTAATCCCGTCTTATCAATCATGTTGTTAGACAACAATGAACCTGCAAATTATGAAGAAGCAATGGTGGGCCCAGATTCCAACAAATGGCTAGAAGCCATGAAATCCGAGATAGGATCCATGTATGAGAACAAAGTGTGGACTTTGGAGATACTACCTGAGGGCCGCAAGGCTATTCAGAACAAATGGATCTTTAAGAAGAAGACGGACGCTGACGGTAATGTGACCGTTTATAAAGCTCGACTTGTGGCAAAGGGTTTTTCACAAGTTCCAGGAATTGACTACGATGAGACTTTCTCTCCCGTAGCGATGCTTAAGTCCGTCAGAATCATGTTAGCAATAGCTGCGTTTTTCGATTATGAAATCTGGCAGATGGATGTCAAAACGGCGTTCCTTAACGGTTTCCTTAAGGAAGAGTTGTATATGATGCAACCCGAAGGTTTTGTCGATCCTAAAAATGCTGACAAGGTGTGCAAGCTCCAGCGATCCATTTATGGACTGGTGCAAGCATCTCGGAGTTGGAACAAACGTTTTGATGAGGTGATCAAAGCATTTGGGTTTATACAAGTGGTTGGAGAATCTTGTATTTACAAGAAAGTGAGTGGGAGCTCTGTGGAGTTTCTAATATTATATGTGGATGACATATTACTGATTGGAAACAACGTAGAGCTTTTGGAGAGCATAAAAGGTTACTTGAATGAAAGTTTCTCTATGAAGGACCTAGGAGAAGCTGCTTACATTCTAGGCATTAAGATCTATAGGGATAGATCAAAACGCGTGATACGACTTTCACAAAGCACATATCTTGATAAAGTTTTGAAGAGGTTCAAAATGGAGCAGTCCAAGAAAGGGTTCTTGCTAGTGTTACAAGGTACGAGATTGAGTAAGACTCAGTGCCCAGCAACTGATGAAGATAGAGAGCATATGCAATCCGTCCCCTATGCTTTAGCCATAGGTTCTATCATGTATGCGATGCTGTGCACTAGACCGGATGTTAGCTTGGCTATAAGTATGGCAGGCAGGTTCCAGAGTAATCCAGGAGTGGATCACTGGACAGTGGTCAAGAATATCCTGAAGTACCTGAAAAGGACTAAGGAGATGTTTCTCGTGTATGGAGGTGAAGAAGAGCTCGCCGTAAAAGGTTACGTTGATGCAAGCTTTGACACAGATCCGGACGACTCTAAGTCGCAAACCGGATACGTATTTATTCTTAATGGGGGTGCAGTAAGCTGGTGCAGTTCCAAGCAAAGCGTCGTAGCAGATTCTACATGTGAAGCGGAGTACATGGCTGCCTCAGAGGCAGCTAAGGAGGGTGTCTGGATGAAGCAGTTCATGACGGATCTTGGAGTAGTGCCAAGTGCACTGGATCCAATAACCTTGTTCTGTGACAACACTGGTGCCTTTGCCTTAGCAAAGGAACCAAGGTTTCACAAGAAGACCAGACACATCAAACGACGCTTCAACCTCATCCGCGACTACGTCGAGGAGGAGGACGTAAATATATGCAAAGTGCACACGGATCTGAATGTAGCAGACCCGCTGACTAAACCTCTTCCACGGCCGAAACATGATCGACACCAGAACTGTATGGGTGTTAGATTTATTACAATGTAATTCACATGGTGATGTGAGGGCTAGATTATTGACTCTAGTGCAAGTGGGAGACTGTTGGAATTATGCCCTAGAGGCAATAATAAATGTATAGTTATTATTATAATTCCTGTATCAAGATAATAGTTTATTATCCATGCTATAATTGTATTGAATGAAGACTCATTTACATGTGTGGATACATAGACAAAACACCGTCCCTAGCATGCCTCTAGTTGGCTAGCCAGTTGATCGATGATAGTCAGTGTCTTCTGATTATGAACAAGGTGTTGTTGCTTGATAACTGGATCACGTCATTGGGAGAATCACGTGATGGACTAGACCCAAACTAATAGACGTAGCATGTTGATCGTGTCATTTTGTTGCTACTGTTTTCTGCGTGTCAAGTATTTATTCCTATGACCATGAGATCATATAACTCACTAACACCGGAGGAATGCTTTGTGTGTATCAAACGTCGCAACGTAACTGGGTGACTATAAAGATGCTCTACAGGTATCTCCGAAGGTGTTAGTTGAGTTAGTATGGATCAAGACTGGGATTTGTCACTCCGTGTGACGGAGAGGTATCTCGGGGCCCACTCGGTAATACAACATCACACACAAGCCTTGCAAGCAATGACACTTAGTGTAAGTTGCGGGATCTTGTATTACGGAACGAGTAAAGAGACTTGCCGGTAAACGAGATTGAAATAGGTATATGGATACTGACGATCGAATCTCGGGCAAGTAACATACCGAAGGACAAAGGGAATGACATACGGGATTATACGAATCCTTGGCACTGAGGTTCAAACGATAAGATCTTCGTAGAATATGTAGGATCCAATATGGGCATCAAGGCCCGCTATTGGATATTGACCGAGGAGTCTCTCGGGTCATGTCTACATAGTTCTCGAACCCGCAGGGTCTGCACACTTAAGGTTCGACGTTGTTTTATGCGTATTTGAGTTATATGGTTGGTTACCGAATGTTGTTCGGAGTCCCGGATGAGATCACGCACGTCACGAGGGTTTCCGGAATGGTCCGGAAACGAAGATTGATATATAGGATGACCTCATTTGATTACCGGAAGGTTTTCGGAGTTACCGGGAATGTACCGGGAATGACGAATGGGTTCCGGGAGTTCACCGGGGGGGGAACCCACCCCGGGGAAGCCCATAGGCTTTGGGGAGACACACCAGCCCTTAGTGGGCTGGTGGGACAGCCCCAAGGGGGCCTATGCGCCAAGAGAAAGAAATCACAGGAAAAGAAAAAAAAAGAGGGAAGAAGTGGGAAGGGAGGGGGACTCCTCCCACCAAACCAAGTCCAACTCGGTTTGGGAGGGGGGGGGGTCCTCGCCCCTTGGCTCGGCCGACCCCTTGGGAGTCCCTTGGACCCCAAGGCAAGGTCCCCCTCCCTCCTCCTATATATATGGGGCTTTTAGGGCAGATTTGAGACGACTTTCTCACGGCTGCCCGACCACATACCTCCATAGTTTTTCCTCTAGATCGCGTTTCTGCGGAGCTCGGGCGGAGCCCTGCTGAGACGAGATCATCACCAACCTCCGGAGCGCCGTCACGCTGCCGGAGAACTCTTCTACCTCTCCGTCTCTCTTGCTGGATAAAGAAGGCCGAGATCATCGTCGAGCTGTACGTGTGCTGAACGCGGAGGTGCCGTCCGTTCGGTACTAGATCGTGGGACTGATCGCGGGATTGTTCGCAGGGCGGATCGAGGGACGTGAGGACGTTCCACTACATCAACCGCGTTCTCTAACGCTTCTGCTGTACGATCTAAAAGGGTACGTAGATCACTCATCCCCTCTCGTAGATGGACATCACCATGATAGGTCTTCGTGCGCGTAGGAAATTTTTTGTTTCCCTTGCGACGTTCCCCAACAACACCAAGATGTATCTGGATCTGAAAGAAAGTTTCTAGTGGACAGGAATGAAGAAAGACATTGCCGAGTTCGTAGCAATATGCGATGTTTGTCAGCGAGTAAAACCCGAGCATCAGAAGCCAACAGGTTTGCTCCAACCTCTGCCGATACCCGAGTGGAAATGGGAAAATCTTGGTATGGACTTCATCACGGGATTACCCAGGACCCGGTCTGGCTATGATTCTATTTGGGTTGTGGTCGATCGTTTGACCAAGGTAGCTCACTTCATTCCTGTGAAGACTACTTACACGAGTGACAAGCTGGCCAAGATATATATGGCCAGGATCGTGTGTCTGCATGGAGTACCAAAGAGCATTGTGTCAGATAGAGGGACTTAGTTCACATCAAAATTTTGGCACGAACTGCATGAAACCTTGGGAACGAGAATGGAGTTCAGTACAGCTTTTCACCCACAGACAGATGGACAGACCGAGAGAGTCAATCAGATTCTGGAGGACATGTTGAGAGCTTGCGCACTAGACTACGGGTAAAGTTGGGATGACAATTTTCCTTATGCCGAGTTCTCATACAACAAAAGCTACCATACCAATCTGAAGATGGCCCCTTTCGAAGCTCTATACGGAAGGAGGTGCAGAACACCGTTGATGTGGGATGGAGTTGGAGACCGACAACTTTTTGGTCCAGACCTTATCCGACATTCTGAAGAGAAGGTCAAGCTTATTCGTGACCGACTCAAGATAGCTCAGTCCAGGCAAAAGAGTTATGCTGACAGCAAACACAAGGAAGTAACATACGAAGTGGGAGACCAAGCATATCTTCGAGTGTCTCCGCTTCGAGGAATCAAGAGATTTGGTGTGAAAGGAAAGTTAGCACCCCGTTTCATTGGCCCCTACAAAATTCTTGAGCGTAGAGGCGAAGTTGCATATAATCTGGAACTGCCGGAAGGATTGTCCGGAGTTCATGATGTCTTCCATGTTCCCAGTTGAAGAAATGCCACGCTGAGATGGCCGATGTTCCGTTGAGAGATACAGTGCCCCTAGAGGCCATACAGCTTGACAGTGATCTGGCGTATGAGGAGAAACCCGTCAGGATTCTCGAGACTGCCAACACAGTTACCCGCAGCAGGATCATCAAGTTCTGCAAGGTGTTGTGGAGCCACCACACCGAGGAAGAAGCCACGTGGGAACGAGAAGAGGATCTTCGTCGTGACCACCCGCACCTATTTTCTAAGCAACCCGAATCTCGAGGGCGAGATTCATCTTAAGGTGGGTAGGTTTGTAACATCCCAATTTTCCTAATTGGGAATGTTTTACATTGTAGCTAAGCATCTATGCATATTGATTGAAATAAAGTTGCATTTGAATTCTTTCGACTTTTGCTCTTGCATTTCTATTTTTCTTCTCACGAGAAATGCCGGGAAAAGATCTCTTGCACGCAAGAGAGAGCGGAGGAAAATGACCCTCCAAAAATGGAGGCATCTCTGAAATATTTGGAGCCAAGAAAGCCAAGGTTTTGTCGCGAAAATATTTGCAAAAAAAAATAAAGCATTTAGGGGATTTTCTGAAAAAAAACATTTTTAAAAAGTTTTTATTTTTGCCTTGGAAAATGTTAATCGCATAGAGGATATTTTTCTGACATTTTTGGTATATAATACCCTATATTAATTATTTTTGTTCGTTGCCTTTTTATTTGTTTTAGTTTCTGTTTCTGAAAAAGACTAAAAACAGGAAACGTTTTTTTTAAAGGAAACCGCCGCCGGCGCCAGATAGGCCCTGTGGGCCGAATCCCACCTGACCCGGTACCGAAATCTCTTCGAGCCGGCCGACCGATCCCAAGTTGCCCCCCCCTCTGGCTGACCGCTCGGGCCCACTGGCCGAACCCCCCCCCCCCCGAGCCGGTCGCCCCTACCTTTCTTCTTCCTCCTTCCCTTTTCTCTCTTTATTTCCTTTTCTTTGGCCCGATTCTTTCCCAGTTCGCCGGACCTCCCGATCTCCTTTCCTCTGCGCCTCCCTCCTCTCCCCTATAAAGCCCAAGGCCCCCGACCCCTCCACGCCCCGTTCCACCCCGCCGCCGCCCTGCCCAAGCTCCGCCCCGCCGCCCTTGCTGCACTGCCGGAGTTGGCCACCACCCGAAGCCCCGAGCATCCCCTGCTCGCCCGACGCCCCACGCCGCACCTCCCCGACGCCACCAACGCGCCTGCCGTCCTCTCCCGCATCGACTGGAGTTTTCTCCGCCGCCGAAGACCCTCTGGAGCGCCTTCCCCAGTCCACACCTGAGCCGCCGCCGCCGTCAAGCCCTCGCCGGAGTAGAGCAGCCCACGGTGAGCACCCCACCCCTCTGTTAGCTGTTGGATCATGTACGTATGCGCTAGATTAGAAGTAGGTACCCCTTCGGTTTTAGTTTAAAAAAAACCCGAACGGTTTTCTGCCCCACTTAGTTTTAGCTATGGATTTTCTTAAGTATCGGCCATATGCTCTTTACACCCGCAGCACACACCCCCGCAGCCAATCTGTGACCGCCACGTGTACCCCCTCTCCGTTAGCATCTGTTTTTCTTTTTTCTGTTTAGTTCCAAAAAATAGAAAAGTTTCAATTTTGTTTTGAGCATAGTTTTTGATCCCAAAGTCCAATGGAGTTGATTCTTTTTCCAGTAGATCCCAAAATTTCTGTAGTGCTTAAAAACATATGATTTGTCTATGTTTGAAATTTTCAAATTTGAATTAGATCAGATTTGGTTTAAACCTTGTTTTACTTATTCCAGGAGTTTAAAAAATGATTTTTAGTTGATTCTTTTTGCTACTTCTTCCTAGTGATTATATCTTCCTGTGGTAGAAGTGTCAATTTTTTGTTTAATTTTTGCACTTGGGTTTTTAACAGAAACAAGTTTTTGCCTTAGTGACGTGTAGTGAATTCTTTCACTTAGGCCATAGCAAACTTTTACTTGTGATTGGATTGTAGTGCTTATGGTGTGTATTTGTTTGTATCGGTAGATCACCCGAAGTGCGAAGCTTGTTACTTAGAAGTGCTCGATCAAGACAACTATCATCAAGGCAAGTCATTTTGATCATACTATTTCCTATGTTTTTCGATGCATGGTAGTTTCACCTTTCTTTACCCAATTGCATGCTGCTTAGGTACTTGGAAATTTTTGTATAGGTTGTAGTATCATGTGGTAGGCACACAACAACCCCGATACTTGGCCCCGGGACGACAAATTTCATATTGCTATGATTGAGTAGACGGGATTTCGGTTGAGTGCATAACACGAGTGATGCGAGGTTGATTAAATAATCAAGACCGGTTAAGACAAGATTTTCAAGACCTCGGACGCAATGCAACTCTGGGTGAAGGACGGTTGATCGGCTCCCTGGAGAAACCAGTGGATGACACGGGATGCTGGAGACGGCCATGACATCTTGCGGAAAGCTTCACCCAGGCTCGAAGGGACGGACGGAGACTTCAAGACCCAAGGCTTACCTGCACAGCGTCAAGTCATTATGTGCTCTGGCTTGGTTGGAGAACGCGGCGACTCTGGACAGGCGGTGCTAGCAGATGTAGAAGTACGGTAGGAATGGATGGGCACCGACATGGATTCAGAGGGACCCGTTGAAAGACCATGTTTTGATCATCCGGTCTGCAAACACCCTGAAGTGCGAGGACATACACGGAGGCGATCAAATCTTGTGGGGAACGTGTGCAAAACTCTGCAGAGTGCCCAACCTAATCGATTAGCCGTGTCCACGGTCATGGACAACTTGAGCCGAAGGCATTGAAATTCCCCTGAACTCTCGACACAACTTAATAATGATGTGGGTGTTAACAACAACTCGGGTACGAGAACTGGTTGGCGGAACTCATTGCCCTACCGGCCAAATATGCATGTAGAGATAGTTGATTATTATTTTTACCCCTCTTGTTGTAGGATAGAATTGGCTTTATGCAAAACTCATTGCCCTACCGGCCAAATATGCATGTAGAGATAGTTGATTATTATTTTTACCCCTCTTTTGATTGACTTGCCGGCATATTCCATATGCTGACCTACACGGCTGCAACGTATCATGTTGCAGAGTACTTTTCCGACCAGGAGTGAGGCTACGATCTACGCTCAGCGACATGCCCTGGAGTCGGATGGACTCGTCTACCTGATGCTTCCGCTAGTCTTCGTTAGATATCTCGTGAGATGGCCTTCAGCCACTTTATTGTAAATCCTTTATTGTAATAAAGTACTCATTATGAGATTTTGATTAATAAAGCTGTGTGATTGAACTCTTGAATATATACATTAATGTACCGAGTGTGTACCAGCATGATCTTGGGATGGTACAGAAGCACCAGAGGTTTTACTCGTCTTGAGTCGGGTCGCTACAAAAATGGTATTCAGAGCACACGCTGACTGTAGGACGTAACCTCTAGGAATGGAAAAGCCTTAGGAACAAAACTATTTTTCTTATGTCTATAAATCCTCTATTTCCTCTTCTGATCATTTCTGACTTCTCTCCGATTTTCCAATGTTTTAGATGGCCACCTTCATCCCCATTAAGTTCACAGAGTTTTGCCAGCCCGACGCCACTATGCCTTTCGGAAAGGAGCTGGTACAGATCACCAAGGACTTGAGGATTGCTCTACCGACTATCATAGGGAAGCCGACTTCGTCTTATCCGGAGGATTTACGCTACAGGATCGAGGTGCACGTTCCCGGGAGGACATTCGAGCAGCGCACTGAGCCGGTTGACTTCAAGTTCATCGCACCCAACTGGATTCTCGGAAGGGACATGGCGGTCCATTGTGCACTCGGACGTATCAAGGAAGTGTACAGAGGCTGCCCTATTTCACGGTATTCCTGAGAAGAGAAGATGAAGAAATCATCTCAAGCAAGACCAAGGACGCTCTCCTCTCCTATGCCCAGACCTTGGAGAAGCACAGCGGGACTCTGGAGCATTGTGTGATCAAGGACGCCAGGAAGATCAAGCAACTGTCGCTCCGCGAACTCGAACTCGAAGAAGCAGCCCGGGAAGCCCACTATGAGCACGAACTGGAGGTGAAGGACTTTCTGGAGAGGATCGAGAAGCTGAAGACTCGAGTTGCATACTTGGAGGAGGAACTGGACATGGGCGAGAACCTTCATCCCGAAGGTGACGTAGCCCCCTTGATCTGCAATGACGAGGACTATGAAGAAAGCTCCACCGAAGGACCCATCACCATGCTTTTCTGAGGAGGACACTTAGACTAGACCACCAAATTTATCTTACCGTTAAACGTTTAGGCCGATGTTTAGGTTATCGAATTTTGTATCCCCGTGTGAACCCTTGTGATGGTATTGAATAAAATGTGTGGTGTGATACTTGTTTGTTGCATTTCATATGGGTAGTGTAATTACTCTTAGACCATTGTTCTATGCTAATCTCACCCCTCTACAAACATCAGATGCCTCCGAGACGTGCCCCTACCTCCAACTTTCCGCCGGAACTCACCCGGTTGATCCAGCAATAGAACACCCTGATGCAGCTGATCATCTAGAACCAGAACAATAACAACAACCGTCATCCACCCCAGGCCGACAATCTCACCCGTTTCCTGAGGTTGAACCCTCCGACTTTCTCCAGCAGCATTGAGCCCATTGTGGCAGATGATTGGCTCCGCAAGATGGAGCGGGAACTTATCACTGCTGGTTGTACTGAAGCTGAGAAGGTGCCCTTTGCCGCGCATCAACTGTAAGGTCCTGCAGCTGCATGTTGGGAGAACTACACCACCACATACCCCAACGCTTGAGTTACTTGGGAGCTGTTCAAGCAAGCCTTCCGTACCGCACATGTCTCAGCTGGTGCAATGATTCTGAAGAAGCGTGAGTTTCACAACTTACGCCAGGGGAATCACTCTGTGGCTCAGTATGTCGATGAATTCAGCATGCTTTCCCGTTATGCACCTGGAGATGTGGCCGATGATACGGCCAAGCAGGAAAAGTTCTTGGAGGGACTCAATGATGAGCTGAGCATTCAGCTGACTGTAGCCACCTTCAACAACTACCAGGAGCTGGTTGATAAGGCCCTCATCTTGGACGGGAAACATGAGCAGATGGAGAACCGTAAACGGAAGTATGGGAATGGAAAGTTCAACTCCGGCACTCAGCAGAAGCCTCGCTACACCCCCTATTCAGGGAATACTGGGACTGGATCCGGTAAGTTTGGAGGACATGTCCAGCATAACCAACCAGTGCACAACCATGGTGGAAATGGGAACCACCGCAACAACAACAACTTCAAGAATGGCGGTACTGGCACTCAGCAGCATTCAGCTCCAGCTCAGAAGGATCTGAACCACATCACCTGCTTCAAGTGTCAGAAGACGAGACACTATGGCACTGAATGTCCCTAGAACAAGCAGGGAAATGGAAACGGCAACGGCAACTCTGCAGCAAAGAAGCCCAATCCTTTTCCTCGAGCTCAGGTGAATCACATTGATGTTGAAGAGGTCTATGATCACCCCGATACTGTGGTTGGTAAGTTTTTGCTAAATTCACGTCCAGTATTGGTACTTTTTTGATTCTGGTGCAGCGCATTCATTCATATCAAGGGTAGTTGTGGAAAAGTATAGTTTGCCAACTAGAACCCTCAGCCAGCCTATTAAGGTCAGTTCCCCAGGAGGCATGATGACAGCCGGGATAGGATGCCATGCTTTGAGTCTCAACATCGGGAACCATAATTTTCCCATCGACCTCGTTGTATTAGAGTCCCAGGGATTGGATGTAATCCTAGGCATGGATTGGTTGGCCAAGTATGAAGGGAATATTGATTGTGCCCTTAAGTCTATTTTGCTCACCACCCCCGAGCAGAAGCGGATTAAGTACGTGTCTCAGCGCCCAAGACGGAGTAAACGAGTAAACTCCCTCACGGGAGTAGTCCAGGAGGAAGTACCGATTGTACAAGAGTACCCAGATGTATTTCCGGAGGAATTGCCAGGCATGCCACCTGATAGAGAGATTGAGTTCTTCATTGAGCTATTACCAGGAACAGCCCCGATATCCAAGAGAACCTATCGGATGCCCGCAAATGACTTGGTAGAAATCAAGAAGCAAATTAAAGAGTTGTTGGACAAAGGGTATATTCGCCCAAGTTCTTCACCTTGGGGAGCCCCAGTGCTCTTGGTTGAAAAGAAGGATAAGTCCTTGAGAATGGTTGTCGATTATCATGCATTGAACGAGGTGACCATCAAGAATAAGTACCCCTTGCCGATGATCAATGATCTGTTTGATCAGTTAGTTGGAGCCCGAATATTCTCCAAGATCGATCTTCGATCCGGGTATCATCAACTGAAGTTCGTGAACAGGATATACCCAAGACAGCCTTCACCACTCGGTACGGCTTGTATGAGTACACGGTCATGTCATTTGGACTGACTAATGCTCCGGCATATTTTATGAATCTGATGAACAAGGTATTTATGGAATACTTGGACAAGTTTGTCGTGGTGTTCATCAATGACATACTCATATTCTCAAAGAACGAAGAGGAACACGAGGAACATCTGCGTCTAGTTCTGGAGAAACTTCGAGAGCATAAGCTGTATGCAAAGTTTAGAAAATGTGAGTTTTGGTCGAAGGAAGTCAGATTCCTCGGACACGTCATCTTAAGAGAAGCAATAGCAGTGGATCCTGCCAAGGTCGCAGCAGTCACCGAATGGGTAGCACCCACTTCAGTCAAGGAGATCCGCAGTTTCCTCGGACTTGCCGGATATAACCGGAGGTTCATTGGGAATTTCTCAAAGATCGCCAAGCCCATGACAGAGTCGTTGAAGAAGGAGTCCAAGTATATTTGGACTGAGGAATGTGAAACCAGTTTTCAAGAGTTGAAGAAACGTCTGGTTACAGCCCCAGTGCTGATATTGCCGAACATTCGGAAGGATTTCCAGGTTTACTGTGACGCTTCTCGTCAAGGACTCGGAGGAGTGCTCATGCAAGAAGGTAAAGTTGTAGCCTATGCATCCAGACAGCTCAGAGCCCATGAGTTGAATTATGCCACACATGATTTGGAACTAGCAGCCGTAGTGCACGCTCTCAAGACCTGGAGACATTTCCTGATCGGAAATAGTTGTGATGTTTACACTGATCACAAGAGCCTGAAATATATCTCCACGCAGAAGGAGTTGAACCTCAGACAGAGGCGATGGCTAGAGTTGATCAAGGACTATGACATGAGATTGCATTATCACCCAGGCAAAGCAAATGTTGTAGCCGATGCGTTGAGCCGCAAGAGTTATGTGAACACACTCATAGCAGGAGGGTTACCCCAGGAGTTAGCCGATGACCTCCGAGAGCTCAAATTGGAAATAGTTCCAAGAGGATTTGTTGCCACACTAGAAATTCAGTCCACTTTGACAGAAAAGATCCGCGAGGCACAGAAATCAGACAAGGAGATAGCTGAGATTAAGCAGAAAATGAAAGACGGGAAGGCTAAAGGTTTTCGTGAGGATGAACACGGAACTTTATGGTTTGAGGATCGCATTTATGTGCCCAATGATCCCGAACTCAGGAAGTTGATACTTTAGGAGGCCAACGATTCCCCGTACTCGATACACCCCGGCAACACCAAGATGTATGTGGATCTGAAAGAAAGTTTCTGGTGGACAGGAATGAAGAAAGACATTGCCGAGTTCGTAGCAATATGCGATGTTTGTCAGCAAGTAAAAGCCGAGCATCAGAAGCCAGCAGGTTTGCTCCAACCTCTGCCGATACCCAAGTGGAAATGGGAAAAGCTTGGTATGGACTTCATCACGGGTTTACCCAGGACCCGTTCTGGCTATGATTCTATTTGGGTTGTGGTCGATCGTTTGACCAAGGTAGCTCACTTCATTCCTGTGAAGACTACTTACACGAGTGCCAAGCTGGCCAAGATATATATGACCAGGATCGTGTGTTTGCATGGAGTACCAAAGAGCATTGTGTCAGATAGAGGGACTCAGTTCACATCAAAATTTTGGCACCAACTGCATGAAACCTTGGGAACGAGATTGAAGTTCAGTACAGCTTTTCACCCACAGACAGATGGACAAACCGAGAGAGTCAATCAGATTCTGGAGGTCATGTTGAGAGCTTGCGCACTAGACTATGGGTCTAGTTGGGATGACAATTTGCCTTATGCCGAGTTCTCATACAACAACAGCTACCAGACCAGTCTGAAGATGGCCCCTTTCGAAGCTCTATACGGAAGGAGGTGCAGAACATCGTTGATGTGGGATGGAGTTGGAGACTGACAACTTTTTGTTCCCGACCTTATCCGAGATTCTGAAGAGAAGGTCAAGCTTATTCGTGACCGACTCAAGATAGCTCAGTCCAGGCAGAAGAGTTATGCTGACAGCAAACGCAAGGAAGTAACATACGAAGTGGGAGACCGAGCATATCTTCGGGTGTCTCCGCTTCGATGAATCAAGAGATTTGGTGTGAAAGGAAAGTTAGCACCCCGTTTCGTTGGCCCCTACAAAATTCTTGAGCGTAGAGGCGAAGTTGCATATAAACTGGAACTGCCGGAAGGATTGTCCGTAGTTCATGATGTCTTCCATGTTTCCAATTTGAAGAAATGCCACGCTGAGATGGCCGATGTTCCGTTGAGAGATACAGTGCCCCTAGAGGCCATACAGCTTGACAGTGATCTGACGTATGAGGAGAATCCGTCGGGATTCTCGAGACTGCCAACAGAGTTACCCGTAGCAGGATCATCAAGTTCTGCAAGGTGTTGTGGAGCCACCACACCGAGGAAGAAGCCACCTCGGAACGAGAAGAGGATCTTCGTCGAGACCACCCGCACCTATTTTCTACCCAACCCGAATCTCGAGGGCGAGATTCATCTTAAGGTGGGTAGGTTTGTAACATCCCAATTTTCCTAATTGGGAATGTTTTACATTCTAGCTAAGCATCTATGCATATTGATTGAAATAAAGTTGCATTTGAATTCTTTCGACTTTTGCTCTTACATTTCTATTTTTCTTCACACGAGAAATGCCGGGAAACGATCTCTTGCACGCTAGAGAGACCGGAGGAAAATGACCCTCCAAAAATGTGAGGCATCTCTGAAATATTTAGAGCCAAGAAAGCCAAGGTTTTATCGCGGAAATATTTGCAAAAAGAAAATAAAGCATTTAGGAGATTTTCTGAAAAAAACATTTTTAAAAAGTTTTTATTTTTGCCTTGGAAAATGTTAATCGCGTAGAGGATATTTTTCTGAAATTTTTTGTATAAAATACCCTATATTAATTATTTTTGTTCGTTGCCTTTTTATTTGTTTTAGTTTCTGTTTCTGAAAAAGACTAAAAACAGGAAACGTTTTTTTAAAAGGAAACCACCGCCGGCGCTAGATAGGCCCTGTGGGCCGAATCCCGCCTGACCCGGGACCGAAATCCCTTCGAGCCGGCCGACCGATCCCCAGTCGCCCCCCTCTCGCTGAACGCCCGGGCCCACTGGCCGAACCCCCCCCCCCCCCGAGCCGGTCGCCCCTACCTTTCTTCTTCCTC